>NW_024609868.1:23495985-23617273 GCF_016920785.2 Ixodes scapularis
CTGTGATTGAGGCAGTGGCGGTGCAAGAGGCGACTCCCCAACCTGGGCGCGCTGTTGGAAGCGTTGTGCAAAGCGCGGGCAAGAACAGGGAAGGGGGTGGGGAGACCGACCACGTGCGGTCTATACCCTGGTCGTTCCGAGAAGTCCAGGGCCGGGCCGGTCCCAGCCAAAAGGTCGGCCCACCTGCCGCTCCCCATCCACGTACTCGCTGCTGCTGCCGCACCAAACGGTACGGCACCGGGCACGCCGCAGCGCGGTGAAAGGTCCCCCCTTACCAAGGAACGAGGACTGACTTGCCTGACTGCAGGGGTCCCCCCCTCCTCTCCCTCCTGCTTCACGCGCCGCACAGGTGTCACGTGCGCCGCCTAAGGACTGTGTACGGACTGCGCTGGCCAGCTGGCAAGCGGCGCGAGCGGCGTCGAACTCATTTCTCTCGACCGTGCTCGCTGCAGCGACGCCGTTTTTCGGGGAGGCCGCCATGCGACGACTACGAAGCTTCTTCAATCGGCTTAGAGAAAATTTACGTCCACCATGCGGTCCTTCGACCGACACCTGCGGGCTTCGAATATTATTCTCATTCACTACTTCTTGCTGTGGGGTCACGAAGAGTTGCGCCTGAACCGCTCACGAACCCGCAGGATTTGACGGGTCATATTCCGCGATCGCTTCGCTAATTCGGTTTTGACCAGTTGTGCGAACGGTCCCTCGGAGAGTATCCATTGAATTTACTGGCGGACATAGTTGTGTGTTTTTGCGGTTGAAAGGAAATGGGAAGGGTGGCGAGGAGGATTCTCCTACATTGCGGAATGTGATTTGGTAGGTCGGCCTTCGAGCACGTGCCGACAACGTTCGTTGGTCAGATTTCGTTCGCACCATTACAACTGTTGCTCGTGACAGACGTTAAGTTGCTTTAACACAGTTCATGCTGATGGCGACCTGCGAATCCTTCTCATAGGCTCGTCGTCTGTCGTATGCTTCCTATCGACTAAAAATAGTGTAATACCAGGATTGTTTCGTAACGCGAAATCTATGCCCAAGTCAATCGCCCCCTCTGAGTTTTTTATTCGTCGCGCTAGACGGCGGCCATGCCCGTCAGAGCGTGCGAACCACGTCGAAGGGGAGCCCGACAAGAGAAGCGACTGTCCTCCTTCACGCACCTGTTCGAGCCGCGTGCGGCCATGCCTTTGTCCTCGAAGGAGGGAAACCGCCTCGTTTTTCAAGACGCTGCGACACAAAGGTGGTGTTCGGGGAAAGTATGCCGTACCCCTCAGACGATAATTTGGAAGGTTCAAACCAATTCAGACAGCAGGTTCTCAATTCAGCCGTTGATTTGAGTGGGCGAGGACCATATTTATTATTATTATTACTATTATTATTATTAAAATGGAATCTTGACTTGTTTTGTATTTCGGGATTAATTTCAGTCACTTTGGTCGACGGAAGATTCTTGAAATCAGATTCTGCCGCTCTTCAGAACTTTGTATTCGCAGCAATGTTTTTGTTTTGTTTTCTTATTTGGGTCTCTAGGCAACTGCTGGGACCATTTTGGGATACTTACAGGAATTTGTTAGGGATGGAAACATCGAGGACCGTCTTGCGAATAATTTACGAAGCAGCCTGCACTGTCCAGAGTCCCATTGTTTTGTGTCAACTACAAAACGAGCCGATAGAAATACAAGTGGTGAATCTAAAATATATCCCTGCGGCTTTTGTATTCATAAGCACGAGAGTCTTTGAACGATGATCGTCTAAGGCCTTGGCACCGGACCATTGAATAGTATTTGAACGTGGTGAATAGACGATGATAAATTACTCCTTTGTTTTGTTTGAAGAAAAGTTCTACTCTGGCAAGAGAAACACATGCAAACTTACGTAAACCAAGTGATGTTTAGAAAAAAAAAATTGACGCTGCCGGAGGGTGATAAGTTTAAGTGAATCAAAATAAATTATTCGTAGAACATTGATGAAGACATATATGAAGAGGGCAGCTTGCCTTTCAGAGTGCCGTAACTGAACCATTTAACAGTTCGAAGAGAGGCTACACACGATTTTAATAATCGTCTCGCGCGAACAGCCATATTTGCCTGTTGGGTTGTGTACCACGTTCTGGATGCGCGCAGCAGCTCTCTTTCGCGGAATTTCAGGCGCCTCGTATGCCTCCACAGCCCCGTAAAGTTGCACTCCTCACCTGGTGATAAGCTCCGTAAAGGTGCACACGTTCCTCTGAAAACGCGCGGATAACTGTTGACGTTTCCACGGGCGGTGAGCTAGTTCAGTGCGTTGTCTGCTTATTGTATCGCCGTATTAATCGCAATATTTTCTTTCTTCGACAGGATTCAGCGGACCTTTCCAGCTGACAGGAGCGGAACCGAAGATCAGGCGAGCCTTGATCCTGAAGCGGGACGGTGTGTCTCGAAGGTCCGTCCCACTGCTCAAGCCTGCAGCATTCTCAGTGCCACGGTGACGTGTTCGACGGGGGGTTGCACCCGAAGCAATCGCAGACCCTATGTGCACCGCCGACGCATCGTCGTGGACACGTCTGGAATCGCCGCAGCCGCTCGAGTTCTGGTGCTCAAGTGATCGTGACAGTTACGCAATCTCGACGGCGAACGGATGCCCCACGAATTACCTCCGCCGAACTGGCACAGATACCCCGTTCGCTGCCATCCTGTATAGCTCGCCCTCCGAGAACATCGCATCCAAGTTGCCGGAAACGCGCGTGGACGGGCGCGTACAGACTACTGCTATGCCGCTAACTGTTACCGCATCGAGGCAATCGAGGTGCGCTTTATATAGAGAGTTCTCTCGTGTCAGTTCGTCACGCAGGGATTTCGGCGAAGCGGTTGTCTTTGTCAAACAAAGAAAGCCTCGAGTCGACCGCCGCTGGCTCGCGGGTCTACCGTCGTGTCGAAGATGAAGGTTCGTCGGTATAGTGCCACACGCAAGCGCCAAGTCGAAGCAGGACGCGTTTCGCATTATCTTGTCAGGTCTCTTGATGACATGGGCAGTGCGCGCGGGGATGTAGAATATTGATTCGTCGATTTATATCGCGGCGTGAACCGGCCATGGTCACTGAGAGCTTAAAAAACGCTGGGCGGGGCTTAGTACGTTTCCTCTTCGCGATTGATTCGTTGGAGTTCCTGTCAGCTAGCTAGTGAAACAATCTGATTGGCTGCGAAGCAATAATGTATTCGGGACGCGGCGCTCCCTACGTTTATTGAGCTGTCAGTGACTGTAGTTTCGTAGGGTGCTGTACTTCATTCACGAGATGAAATTGGGTGATGGATCTGTGCTTTTATAGATTTCAGCTCGAACAATAATCTCGGTAAAAAGTAAACGATATAAATCTTTTTTTTTTTTTGTAGGATGGTGGGTTATTTTTCGTCAACGCGTAAAAATTACAATTTTTTTTTTCCTGGATAAAAAAAGAAAAAAGACAGGGCAATTGATGTTTGGATCGAGTCGCAGTTTGAGCTATATACACTGGTGGTAAATTTTGCTTTTGTGAGAAAAGGGGTTAGCAGAGTTTTCCTTCCCCCTTTAAAATTATTTTTTTTTATTTACTTTTTGTCATTTTTATTATTTATAACGTTGCAACCGCGGCAACGCACGTTCACCACTCCGTTACCGTCTCAGTGTAAAATTACGGCCCCCGGCGAAACGACTCATTGACCGAATCGACGTCACAATAAGATATGAGTCACCCCGCACTGTCGCCGCCAAAAACTACGAAGCGGCGGCTCCAGATTGTTAGCCCGGTTACAAATACAAACCGACAGGGTGTCGGCATGGGTCTTCGGTCTTCGAAAAACGTAGTCACCTTTTGGCTCATCTTTGTCGCAGAGCTTTATAGCGTCCCGTCGTCTCAACAACGAACGCAGACGCGCGTGAGTCGGTTCTACAACGAATGCGGAGTTCGTCGACCTATAGCACGGCTGTTGCTCCGCGAGTCGCAACAGCTGTGTTGCTCAGTGCTCCACCGCGCCGCTAACGTCGCGGTTCAACCCCGGAAGATGTCCGAGATTCAGCCGCACGAGGACTCTCGATCGTGTTCATCGACGTCGTTCGTGTCCTTTGTGTGCGTGTGCGTGCGTATGCTCGTGTCACGTGAACATTTGTGCGTATAGGTGTGCGTGTGTGTTTGCGCGTGTGAATGAGCGTCTCACGCTTATCTCGAGTCAAAAAGAATAAATTATATCATCGCGCGAGAAGCGACCCTTGGCTGGATTTATTTCTTGATCCGTTAATCGCCGACAACCGAAAAAACGAAGGGGTTGACTCATTATGTTCCCGGCGTTGTTATCGGGGAATTTCGCAATATCATTGCTTACGAATCGATAATAAGATGCTCGGGAAATAATAGTGATTCACGAATACAACCTTATGTTCGAGCGAAGCGACGTAATTTCACTGATGGGGCAATAGTGTGATGTTCGGGACACCCCCCGCCCTGTGCTTGTTAAGTCGGCAATCTCAAAGTGCACGTTGACCCATCGCACAATTAATAAAAGTGCCAATGCGCCCACGCGGTGTGCCAGTCGTTGAAATCTACGTAGCTCGTGTTGCGGACGATGAGGCACTAAAAATGTCGAAAACGCGAACTGCGCGAGGCCAACGGGAGAGTATAAAGGTCGTGATTACGTCCCTGAGTAGGTTTTCGAATAAAGACTCGTTCACACAGTCGCGTTTGACTGCGTTACGACTGGTCGCGTCCAGCTGTTGCTATGACAACCCTTACGACGAGCCACCGAGGAAGCGCTCTGCTGCCCGACGCAACGCGATCGACGCAACTGTGTGAACGAGGTTTTAAACCCTTTTCGATGCTCTGTACAGATCACGTTCATCGACCGAATACGTGCTCAGCCGTCCACCAGAAAGACCGACAATTTGTTGAGCTTATAAGAAAGTACCATCTCATATTGATAGGGCTGTCAGAGTTTGGTTGGGATTGATCCCGAAGGATGGTTCACACAGCCCTGTTTCCGTATACGGTGCGTCACGTTGCGAAAGTCTGCTTACGTCGAGAACATCCGGCACATCGGTGCTTCGCACGAAACGTGGTGACCGATTGAAAGGGCAGTTTTGAACACGAAATACGAAGCACGCATGTCTCGGTGAATCATAACGTGACGTAAGACAACCTATAGCAAGTGCCCCAGTGTGAATGGGCCTTGTGACTGAAGCGTTGTGCACGTTATGGAGAAGAGGGGAGCTACCCCATGCAGTATTTTCTCAAAATTTATATCGGTCATTTCATAATCAAAACCAGCACCCATGCTCTGACTTTCGCGAGCATTCCAGTCTTAAATTTTAGGCCTCCGCGCCATTTGGATTTGACATGCTGCAAAAAGGAGTGAAGAATATATATTCGTAACACAAAAAGGACCCTGTCTCCTCTAACTATACCTCATCCTGCTTTTATTTTTATATATAATCAGTGAGCGAGGGGCTGGCTTTAGCAATACGCGCTATTTACACGAGGGAGGAAGTACGATATGGCTGGGAGAAGCGCGGGCTTTAGTTTTTGTCGCTGCTACTCTGTAAACACTGGAAACAATCTAGGCGGGCAGGCGTTTTTCAACGCTCCATGCGCTTCGTGCGCTCTACACTCAACTGTATTCCGTTCACCCCTAACCTGACAATGCGACGAGAGGTACGCGATCGTCGGGCCAATGAACCGCCTCGTTTCGGTCACGTGACCCACGCTCTGCGCGTGGGTTAGGAGGGATAACGTGGCGCAACGAGCACGCAGCTTCCACCGCACTGTCAGCTCGGCGGTGACCGGGAGGGGATTCGCGCTTATATCTGTCCCCGTTCTTTGCGGAGGGCGAAGAGAGGACGTGGATCGACGCCGGCTCTTCTCCACTGGCCCGCGGCGGCGGCGTCCGGACTCGCATCCATCCAGGAAGAGAAAAGGGTCGCTCCCAGGACGGACGTCCTCCTCCTTGGGCGACAGCTGGCGGGCTTCGACCCGTGACGTCACGCGTTGCCAGGGGCCCCCGTCGTCGCCACCCTAGGGTGCCTAGATTTCCGAGTGTTTGCGACTGCCCGATCGGGGGTCACGTGATTTATGGGAGCCGCGTTTCCAACGCTTGGATCGTCTGCGAGCATCTCCGCCTCTCAGGCGTCGCTATCCTCCTCTCCACGCGCCAAGTCACGCGTGCGCCCGAGCAACCATTGTGTTGCAGGTGCAACGTAAAGAGAAGTTAACCATGTTGGTAAAGCTGAGACTGCGATAGGAAAACGGAAAACGCGAAGGAAGACAGAAGAAGAAAACGCAACGTTGCCTGTTCTTTTTCTTTGTTCTTTCCTGTTTTCCGTTTTCCTACCCCAGTAGGGCAGGTTTACCATCATGTTGAACTTCTACCAGCTCGCCTGCAGTCTGACTATTTTCTCGAAGAAAAGCTGCGCGAGTTCGCTTTCTTGCAGAACACAGAGACAGCCAATCCGGGCGAAGAATAAAAGGTTCTCAGTGAATGAGGAAACACAAAATACAAGTCGATCTAAAAAAAAAAAAAAAGCAATGTGGTGAGGGACAATGAGCACGTGAAACGTCTTACCCATTGCATGTCCCTGCGCAAATTGCATTCTTTTTTTTTATATAATTGTATTCTGCTTCTTGAGCTTCCTCATTCGCTCTAAGTCTTCTATTGTTTGCCGGAAATGGCTGTGTTCGGCAGGTAAGCGAACTCGGGGACCTTCCCTTTTTCGAGCGTGGTGCACGCCAGTTGCAGACGCTTGCCGTGGTTCGAGCTGCTTCCTCTCCGAAATCTAGTCTCTCTACGCCACCCCCGCGCGCACTGCGCCACCTGGCAGCCCCCGCTCCCGCAGACAAAGGCGCCCGGCGCAGCGTCGGTCAACCGGGGTGCGCAGGAGGGGGAACGCGCGTTGGGATTCATCTCGTCTCGAGCATCCCTTCGATGGATGTGGGGAATCCCGGGGGATTAGGAGGCTGGGGAGCCCGGATGCTGCTGCTACTGCTACTGCTGCTGCCTGCGCTGGTGCAACGGTGCACAGACCCGTGCACGTTCTCCCTGTGCGTGCGCTCGCCTTTTCTTTGTTTACCGATTTCATGCGGGAATTCCCATCCTTTTTTTTTTTTTTTTTTAATGCAGAAAGGACAGAGCAGCTGTGCTCGAAATGCATAGCTTATTGTTTCATTCGTTTACTTACTTGTACGAATGAAAAAGGCCGGTGGGTTTTCTGTTATCCCAATGCGATCGATGATTTGTTGCCGATATTGCAATTGCGGTCACATTTTTTCATCGAGAAGTGATGAAAGGTACTACGGAGAACAAAATCTGGAGTATACAGTCCTCGCGGTGTTTAACTGATTCATATAAGGGGCACCGGTAGGCAGTGGCGTAGCCAGGATTTTATTTCGGGAGGGGTTCAACGGCATCTCCTCCTCCTCCTCCTCCTCCTCCTCCTCCCCCCGCCCCCCGTTAATGACGGAGGGTGAACTCGCCGACACGGACGCTCAGGCAAAGATTAGGGAGACGCTGTTAAGATAAAACGGGTAACGCTGCATTGTTATTTTTAAAAACGGAGCAGGCTTCATTTACAGGAATACGGGCGGAGTGGCCCACTGTTCTACTGCCGTCGTAATTACGGCCCACCAACTTTCAACGCGTTCTCACAACACAAAACTCCCTTCGCTTTTCGAAGTAGCACCGCAATACCAACGCGTGAAGGCCAGAAAAACACAAAAGTAGCTATACTTTCACACACGCACACAAAAAAAATTAAACAGCAAAAACAAAATCTTTTTTCGACACTGAAAACTTGGAGCAACCGGCCACGCACAAACACCAGGGGCCCATATTTAAGGCGAAGGTAATTCTGAACAACCACACAACCAAAATCTATTATCTATTAAAGGTTTAACAAATTCGTGCTACAGAATCGGATGCCGAAGGAAAGAGAGTGTTATCTTTGCTAGGCCGTTTTATCTTGCAGCGTGATCCAAAGGCAGCAGCAGCATATCTTCGGGGTCATGAGAAGTCATCAGTCCGAACTCGTCGTTCCGTCACTCGGACAAATGACATGACGCACCACAAAGAAACTACGCGCCGAACGTGGAAAGGAACTTGGCTAGCCTTGCGCGTGTGCATAGTGAGAATATGAAGGATTGTCTCTTCAAGTTTCTGATGTTCCGTGCAGCGAAGAGATTAAGCTAATAGTCATAAGGAATTGCACCCACATGCCACCTTGACATACAAAGCAGAAAGCAAGACGGACTTCATCGCATCCGTGAGCGACGATTTTCGCAACGTGAGGGAAACTTCGCGAAAAATAGGGAGATTTTAGGCGTCCAATGCAAGAGGGAGAAACGTGAAGCGCCCGCCACATCTGCGGTATGCAGGTGGTCGCCCTCTGTCCGGAGGCACTATTTCAGAACGTCCATCGCCTCCTCAAGATTTTAGTTGCTCTGTCCTTAACAACGGCGGAAGCTGAGCGCTCGTTCTCTTCACTACGACGGTTGAAAACATACCTGAGAGAGTCCACTTCGAGTGAGCGACTGCTCGGTCTACGCTTCCTTTCAGCTTAATTCCAGACGCAGCCGATGCTACAGGCGTGAACATGTGGCCCTGAACAGTGCTTGCACTGCACGAGCCCGCGTGCTTGGCAGGGACGCTGAAAGCCCTGAACTCGTGCTTGTAGCGTCGGCTGCACCTAAATTTAAGCTGAAACGAAGTCTAGCGTTTTTAGATGTTCACCGGGACATTAAAGTTCAAACGGAGGAAGTCCGGGATATTTTTTTTTCGTGAACTCAGGCGGCTTCATTTTAATGTCTAGGCGCTTGGCATAAATGAAATGATAAAGATAACCTTTAAATTTGCATTCTAATATCACTAGTCACAGCTACCTATTTATTCGTGGTAATTTCTAGTCGAAAGCACGTAATTCTAATCACAAAAGGTGTGCATGAGCGCAGCGCCACCCGCTGCTTACAGAGCGATTGTTTTTTTACAATTCATTTATTATTCCTTACATTACTGACATTTTTTTTTTATATATTATCACCTTGTGTTCGTTTTATTATGTTCACATTGGTTTGATTGAACTGTGTATCTCCGTGAGGATAGTCATATTTTGCGTTAAAATTGCCATCCTTCACCCCGCAAATATTTTGAAATATCCGTTCTCAATATATCTAAGGTCAAGTTCCGCATCCCATCGAATTAACATGAATTAAGCAATATTGCATATTTTATTAATCTGAGCATTTTCTACCCCACAAACAATTTTTCCGAAAGCCTGTAAGTTGGAGATGGTCCGTGCTCCCCCGTTGCTCCGTGCCTCGTGCAAAACCGACTGCGTGAGCAGGGCAGAGAGCGGGCCCCGTTGGGGAGGGAAAGGGGGGGGGGGGTAGCTTTGGCATTTCGGGAGGGGTTTCGATCCCCCAAACCCCCCCTCTGCCTACGCCACTGCCGGTAGGATTCAACAATACGTATTACACGTACGTGCTTGTTATGCCAGTTCGATTAACGAGTTACAGTGGGAGGGCGATTCCCGACGATTGAGGTTTTGGGAACTACAAGAAGTAAACGCAAATTGTAGGAATTTTTTTTTCTTTTTTTTTTTTTAATTTGAGTCTGGTTTAACACAGAAGCGCACAACATTCGGCCCTCATTATAGAAGGCGCATGTGAGCTAAGTCTGTGAATTAAAGGTACTGTGTAGTGTCAAAGCGAGCGCGTAAGTGCAGTTTTAACTGAGAATATACAGTTACTCAGTAAGTTGAGTGGCAGTTAAATCTCGCGCGTCCAGACCTTGCAGTACTTTCTTTTATAGAATTTTCGCTAAGATGCCATTTCTGGAAAGCCGGCCCCGTTTTTCAGGTTTCTAACGGTGCAGTTCGTCCCCAACAAGCATATGACTCTACTATCGTTCTTTGCAACATTGTGATTTCAATCGGTAACATGCTTCATAAACGTGCTTCGTACATTAATTGTTAGCCATTTCGTACTGCCAACCATTGACAGACCAAGGCTGGAGTGGGTAGGAATTGAAAGAATGTACAGTCATAACACACACGAAGCCATTAAGACAACAAAATCGAGGCAACGTGATTTTTTCTTTTACAAATAAAGGTGCGCTTGATTACTAACAACAGCTTCAGTGAGGTTATTCAAATCATCTAGAGAGCCCAGTACAGACAATTTTTTTTTTTTGCTTAGGTACTCATATTCTTTACAACATATAATACCATAAAAAAGCCCGTGCGTCTACTTTCCCGCACAACACTTGGAGAGGCAGTCACCGCAACTTATGGAGGCAGATCAGCCAATGACGATGCCAAACATATGTTTAGACAAAAAAAAAAAAAAAAAAAAAAACGCAGTCTGAGTTGTGACATTAAGCAACGCAAGCGTGACGTTTTGCATTGCTTAATGTCGCAACTCTGATTGTGTTTTTTTGGTCTAAACATATGTTTCAGCGTCGTCATTTGCTGAGGCGCCTCCGTAAGTTGCGGTGATTGGATCTTTGAGTGTTTTGCGGGAAAGTAGACGCACGGGCTTTTTTTTCGAGTGAATTATACAAAACCTAGATAGCGTGGCCTCTATTCCCAGGAAGCCTGCTGCTGAAAAATCGGCTCTTGAACGTAGGGAGCTAAAAAGTTTTGCCTTGTAAAATTTCAAAAGCGTGATTCCCTTTATGGGTAAAATCTCACAGCCACCTTGAAACTTTGAGGCAGTAGGGCTGGATGCTCCTATTGAAGGTGGGGCTACAAATCCTCGAAAGGTAAGCGGTGCAACGGAACAACGTTTGCAGGACCTCGTTGGTTCTTATCTCCCATAATTACAGCGTTCATCTTAGTGCTCATTTTGTTTAAACCGAGACACGAGTTACGACATACGGAGCACGCGACCAGGTTGGAGGGTTAACTCGGGCGTCACTTTTAGCGTGCCGCGTTAAAATTATCAAAATATTTCATTCCTAATATTTTACTGTATCGCAACAACAAAGCTACAGCTTGATATATACCACGCAGTAACAGAGACCACAGAAGTACATGTTCGGTGAAAGTGCCAGCTTTCTACGTGTAAAATGTAATTTCTTTGGCTTTTTTTTTTTTTTTTTTTTTTTACAGGATATCTTATTGTTGATGTCAACCTATATTCGGGAAACCTTTTTTATTGTACGCATTTTGACATTTCGAAAAAAAGCTAAACATTCCCACAGGGTAAAAAAAAAAAAAAAAAAAAAAAAAAAAACGATTCGCACTCGTGTTTTGTTGCTAATTCACCACGAAGCAGTTTTTAAACACGAAGCACTTGTATCATAGCAGTATTTAAAAGTGCTATGCTGCAAATCAACTTACGGACATGCTAAGAATCTCTTACTTCAAGTGGAAACAAGGCAAACATAAAATAGCGATACATACAAGTGTGTGTGTATGTCCCTTATTTTCTTTTTGCTTTTTTTCTGTTTGAGTATTTATTTATTTATTTAGCTGCCTCTGAAGGCCCCGATAAAGCATCACATTTTATTTATTTATTTATTCAAATACCTTACACACCGTCAAGGTGCATTATGAAAAGGGGGAGGGGGGGGTTACAAAGCAGAAGGTATTAGTTAAAACATACTCATAATTGAACAAATACTATTAATATAAGAAAAACAATATTTGTATTACACCAACACAAATATGAATGACAAATCCTCAACAAATAGTCACAATTATCCACGCAGAGAGGGAACAAAAAGAGAGAGAAAAAAGTGCTGTTGCCAAGCGGGCGATGGTCATGTTTACGAGCGGTGCTGTTAAGAATCACTGAGCAGTGACACGAAGAAGTTGTTAATGTAGCGATTGCGCAGGCGAGCTGGTGGATGTTAACCATTTTGTTCTTAGCCCGAGACTGAGGCAGGAGAAGAGGAAAGTTTCAAAGTAGAAGAAAAATGAACAGTCGAGGACAGTCGAGGACACGTCTCTATAGAGACGTGTCCTCGACTGTTCGTTTTTCTTCTACTTTGGAACTTTCCTCTTCTCCTGCCTCAGTCTCGGGCTAAGAACAAAACGAAGAAGTTGTTGTCTCTGGTGAGAGCTGTTTCGCTTGCTAGATCCCCACAAGTCGGTCGTGGCCAGAACTAATGTTGAAAATCTGAAGAAATTAATCTTAGCAAAAGGAATCTCAGCTTTGTTTGAGGTATCATAACGAGGCAGTTAGTTTGATTGCTATCTTTGTCTATACTATTTCTTTTTATTTCCTTTTTTTTTTTAAATTTCATCTTTCACAGCGTAGCAAGCCGGCACAAAGCGCTGGCTGACCTCGCTGTCTTGTTTTCAATAAATGCTAATCGTAGAAAAAAAAGAAAAAATAAATTCTGATGAGCTATAACAAAATTTATGGGAATGGTACGGCATTGCTAGGTACCTCCTGTGATTGAACGATAATAAACCGATCGAATCTTTAATAGCCTTATATACGTGATACTCACAGGTGAGTATATTTTTAGAATGGAAGTCATTCGCCAGCTTCCCTGCGATTTTACTATTTAATGCCAAGAACCATTAACGTATTCGAAAAGTGCTTCTCCGCGAAACTCCCAACGCTGCATCCATTTATAACGAAAATAACAAAAAAATGAAAGCCGTTTACCTGCAACGCCGAATTAGAGCGCAGCTCTTGAGGAGGAAGAGGCGACAGCGATGCTATTTGGTCTCGTGACCTCACGAAAGTCACGTGACCTCATGGGGGTCACCTGACCTCCAGGGGGGTCATGTGACCTCACGGTTACGCCGACGGCGACGGCGACGGCGATGCCACTCAAGCCGGAAACGGGCGCCTAAGAGCAGCGCTATGATAATCCCTGGGGAAGGGGGAATGGAGAGGTACCGGGTTCGATACCGGACCAGGCAGATTTTTTCCGTCGCGCACCACTCACCTAGCTGTGATTGGAGATTTGTGTTTGTCCCTCTTGGTCCCCTTCTCCAGAGATTATTTTCGTTATTCTTTTCCAGCTCGCTTGCACCTTTGCATTTAATTGCCTTATATTCCATTATAACATTATTAGAAACTCTCAAATAATGTACTCAACTTCGTATATACTTGGCTGCCGTCCATCGCGTCATCTTCTTTCTCGAGTATGATTTTTTCGCGGCAAGAGCGAGGAGAAATGTTTACACTCACTAAATCGTTCTCCCCGCTCGGCTGCTATGAATTGAGATAAAATTAACCGGCAGAAAGTAAGCGACCTCGTGAGAGCGCTCCCTGCTGAGCAAACATCTGAGTCGCTCACCGTGTTGAAACATGTTTTTGTTTCCCGTTTTCTAGGCGCAGTTAACGCGCCTAGAAAATGCGACAGAAAGAAAACCGTTGAAATTGGATTTTCCCGGTCGCCGCCATTTTGATGACCGGACGTCAGAGAGCCGTTGCATTCCGGGGCCTGGAAGACGCGACCCAACGGACGCCGCAGGACTCCCGCGTCGACGGGGGGTCGACCGCTGACCCTTTGGCTTATCTGTCTGGTCTGACCTCGACCATGCCACAGCAGACGAGGCGCCTTGCGAAACGCTTTTGCGGAAAGCGCTGACCAACGGAGGTTTCGACGGGTCGTTCGAATGTACCCTCTCGAAGCTTAGGTGGCATTCTCGACCTCACCTCAATTAATAAAAAGGGGGAAAGACACACACAAAATAAAACACGCAGAAGACATTTAGGCCTAAAAATTAAGTCTGCGATATGACAATGAGCGTAACTTGAATCACGCCAAACATGCATCTGTGCTGGTGAATGCGCTACAAAGAAAGCCTAAGTTCACTGTCCTGTAGAGCACGGATGCAGCCAATCGCGGCGAACAATTGAAGTATCCCTGCGATTGACGTAACTCGTAATGCTATTAGATTAAAAAGAAAATATGTAATTTGTGAAGAAGTAACGAGCAAGTGAAACGTTCATGCCCATCGTCCCCGCGCGCATCTAACTTCTGTTTTTAAAGACGCAATATCACTACTACCATCGCCATTCGCCTGGATACTTATAGACCTTTCCAAGACTTATCACCCGGGCGAAAAAATGCTGAGTCACTGAGCTGTGGACGAATGCGCGGCGTCTGATAAACAGCACAGCAGATCAGGGGGGGCTATGTTGCGCTTTTTGCACTCCCAGGAGACTAGGGAGAGGGAAGTGACGTCAACGACACAGCAAACGCAGATTGGGTGTTGATTTCGTTTTCTTCTGTCAACATCCAATCTACATTTGCTGTGTCGTTGACGTCACTTCCCTCTTCCAAGTCTCCTGGGAGTGCAAAAAGCGCAACATAGCACCCCAGCACCGCATGCTCAGTCAGAAGGCGTTCCACAGCCCAGCAGAAAAAGATTGCAGCGCGCAGGAGGCGATTTTTGGACAGGTCTATATTGCTCGTCACAATTGGTCGTCCGCGTGTAGTGCAAGATAGCTACCTCACGTACTTTTGTTTTTACATTGTATATTAGAGTTTGTAACAAATGAATTAAGATGAACGATCCCGGAGCACGCCTATGTAAGGGAGACAATACAATTACGGCGGGAGACAATACAATTAATTGTTTTGCATGTACACTGCGCAACACTTTTAATACAAACAACAGGCGCCAGACGTTTTTTTCTTTCTTTTTTAAATTATATATGTTGAATGGTTATCATTGAAACTCCTATGTAGTCACGGATTGCCCGGTGTGGAGTGCGGAGTTTTAGTATAGCGGGAAGTGCGTATTCGGTTCACTGACCTATGTGGCAAAATTTGTTGCCCATCAATATCCTCGAGAAATAAAAAGCGAAAGCTCCGATGCCGTGTTCGGACCCGTGGTGTCGTGTAGAGTAGGTATGTTTCGACAATGGGATGTTATTCTGTCTCAGGGGGTGTCTGGTATCCCCGCTGTAAGTGATACAATTAGCCAGTGCAATACGGCGGTTAAACCGTGTGTTTTTTGCTTTTTTTTCGTGATGCATTACGCAGTAGTGATTCACGACCGCACGACCTTCATCCGAGGTGAAAACGGGCAAGGGTGGGGATTGAATCCATGGGATCTTTGGGTTCTACCGCGCAAACGGGCCGAGGAGATACGCCCCATCGACATTCTTCACGATCTGAGATTAAACAGCCACAAGCGACATGGCTGTCTTCTCTACCTCTTTAGTTAGAATTGCCCCTCAGCGCACGAGAGGCGCAGTTTTCAAGGTCGCTTGCAGTCACTGCAGGGTTTCGGTTTTCACCGAACGCAGTTAGCGCGCATGTCTGAACTAGGCGTTAGACCTGTTACATAGTTGGAGTAAATATACATCAAGGGCACTGGAACACATATCTCCGGCAATCTCGATGGTACTTCCCACAAGACCGCCCAGATCAGCCCCCCGATATCAAATAAGACGTAAGCTTTTAGGCAATGTTTGTCCCAGAGATTCTGGGAATGATTTCTAGAAAAGGGTGCATGACGTAGTGCGGGACGAATAGCCACTTTCGGATATTGATAGCTTATTGCGTCTCCAAGTTGTTTCACGTTCGTTGTTCAGAAGTCTGCAACATTTAGGGCAGCTTGCTTAACCGCGCAGAAAACGCAGGAGCGTCAAATCGGCTGCAATCTAGCTCTACTAAATTCTTGCGAACATACTTGTCAAGAAAAAAGTGCGTTTTATGAAGCGAAAAAAAAGTTCTTGCAATAAAGTTATTTACGTGACGTCCCAATATTTACCCTTCGCGCCTAATTGACTTTCTGAAAATAATTATTAACAGCCTCTCGCGATTCTTATTTATATGAAAACATCGGCAATATAATTAGCAGTCGTGGTGTTACTCGAGAGCCTATACGAGCCACTAAACTTTATTTAATATTTTTGATAGTATTGCAGTCGTCAATAATCGTCGTTAATTTAAAGCCGCGGTGCATCTTATAAGTTGTTGTTAGTAACATACCACAATACATACACACGCTGAGCTTTGGAAGAATCTCGACGCCACAAAGTGACGCCACATATGGCGCTGTCATTGACGCACTATACTATAGTGAAGAGGATGTCTTCGGCGCTAGCAAAGACACGAAAATGAGAGCGTGGCTGTGCAAAATGCGTTATTTTCACGAGCACTCGCGCATGCCTCTCGAAAACCACCCGTTCACAACCATATACACGTTTGCTGACACTGAAGACAACCCGTGTGATAATCTCAGACACGCTTCATAAATTAAGGAGTTAAGCTAAACAAAGTACAAATGATAGAAAGAAACTTTTGAGAGAACGCAAGGCAGGTTAAATCGATCAAGATAACGAAGCAAAGCGGAAGACAGACAGCAATGCTTGCCCCTCCGTTGCGGCAGCAGTACCCCGTAAAAGTGATGTGATGATGACTAGAAGGTGAGCTCCTCACACCACGCTGGTGACCATTTCTGCTTGTCCTCACCGAGGGGAACAAATTCGGTGGTGCAAAACGTATACGCTACTCGCTCAGCACCAACGTTATCAGATTAACTCAGTTGTGAAAAGTACCCTCTTCTCAATAACGTGGCCAGGATTTTTTTTTTTTTGAAGGGGGGGGGGGGGGGGGGAGGGGGTGAAGGGGGGGAGGAGGGGCTGAGGTGTGCTAGGATGCACATGACTTGGGGTGCGAAGTGAGCGAGGGGGGGGGGGATTGGCTGGATTTCAGGGGGGGGGGGGGTTCAAGCCTTATAAGCATCTCCCCTGGCTACGCCACTGGCCCCTCTCCCCCTCAATCCCGCCACTCGCCATCCACTGTTGAAGCGCAATCTAGATATTGCATTTCAACACTGTATTCTTCGGAGACGCTACGGCGAAGCACCATCTGGAAGCTGTGCTCCAAAACCTGTGCAGCCGTCCCGCCAAAAAAAACGGTGGCGCGTCGAACGACGGGAAGCGGACCGTGCGGAGAGAGAGGGGTAATGCTCGTTCGGAGCGGCGTCTATGGGCCGTAGACCCATGAGCCGTAACTAAGTTGATCTAATTACGTTGCTCAGCACCGAGGCCACCACAATGACAGCTTGTATGACATCAATGCGAGCAATTGCACGCGCAGCGTGATTCGGACTAATGACTCTATGTTAGTAGAGAGTTTCAGCAGACCATTCCGATACCTCCGATACCCCCGATAACGATACGATGCACGCAGAAAGGCGGCGGCCGGGTATCATTATCGGAGTCATCGAAAGGATCTGCTAAAACACTCTATAAAATTTAAAAGCGCTAACAAAGACGAGGACAAAAAGGAAGGCGAACAGGACGAGCGCTTACTCTCAACTGAACATTTATTTAAAAACAGCTAAAGCAAACAACCTCCGACAAAAATACACTGAATCATTCAGTGGCGTCAGTCATCACCACGTGTCAATAAAATCACTCTTTTTGGTGCAGAAAAATTGACGGCTGGCTGACGCAGCCTTCAGTGCCCTCGTTCTTTATAGCATGCGCTTCAAGCACTTCCCTGGCAGCTTTTTCACGAGCCTTCCCCACGATCGTGATATTTTGGAAGTTGGGCTGGCACAGACAGTCTCTGCAATGAAGAGGCAAGTGTCCTCCAGGTGTTGGGCGCAAAGCCAGGTCATGCTCGCGCATCCTCTCATTTACGCATCGTCCTGTTTGACCGATATACACCCTACCGCATGTCAGCGGTATTCTGTACACCACGCCCACGTCACAATCTACAAATCTTTTGGCATGATTGACGATGCATAAGTGCGCGTCGTTCTTTTTTTCCTGAATCCGTGGGCATAATTAGGCCAACTTACATGGCGCCGAAAACACAAGCAGCACATCAAATCTTTCTGCCACCTTTTTCAAGTTATGCGAAATTTTGTGCAAGTAGGGGATGACCTGAGGTCTCGTTTTTGTTTTTTTTCTTTTTTACCCTCAAACTTGCCCTTGATCTTCTTCAGCAGCGTCTCGACAACTCCAAGCAAAAGTGATGTTGGATAGCCGGCATATCTAAGTCGACTAATTTGCCGGCTGAAGCTGTCACGCATAACATGGTGGCATGACTTCTGAAGTGCCGCTTGGAAACAAGACTCAGCAATACCCCTTTTTACTAATTTAGAATCTGCCGAATCATAGGCGAGGATTCCCTTTTTGGAGCGCGGGTGGTAACTCCAACACACATCGTTTCCCGTGAACTGCAGTCTCAAGTCTAGAAATTGGAGAAACTGGCCGTCCGGGAGCTCGTGGGTGAAATTTAAGCCATTTGAGTGGTCATGAAACACTTCTAGCACACTCTTAACAACCTGGCGCGTCAAAAGGTTGTCAGAACGTTGCCATAGCACCAAATAGTTGTCCACATACCGGGCAACCTTACACACTTGTTTTCCTTCCAAGCCAATCTGAACATTTCGGTCGAACTTTGCTAGGAAAATGTCACAAGAGACAGGGGCGACGCCAGATCCTATCAAATACCTGCTTTTTGCACATAATAACTGCCCTCAAAAAGAATGGGTCGCACATAATAACTGCCCTCAAAAAGAATGAAGGTGGAAATCCACCTTCATTCTTTTTGAGGGCAGTTATTATGTGCAAAAAGCAGGTATTTGTATAGGATCTTGCGTCGCCCCTGTCCTTTGTGACATTTTCCTAGCAAAGTTCGACCGAAATGTTCAGATTGGCTTGGAAGGAAAACAAGTGTGTAAGGTTGCCCGGTATGTGGACGACTATTTGGTGCTATGGCAACGTTCTGACAACCTTTCGACGCGCCAGGTTGTTAAGAGTGTGCTAGAAGTGTTTCATGACCACTCAAATGGCTTACATTTCACCCACGAGCTCCCGGACGGCCAGTTTCTCCAATTTCTAGACTTGAGACTGCAGTTCACGGGAAACCATGTGTGTTGGAGTTACCACCCGCGCTCCAAAAAGAGAATCCTCGCCTATGATTCGGCACATTCTAAATTAGTAAAAAGGGGTATTGCTGAGTCTTGTTTCCAAGCGGCACTTCAGAAGTCATGCCACCATGTTATGCGTGACAGCTTCAGCCGGCAGGTTAGTCGACTTAGAGATGCCGGCTATCCAACATCACTTTTGCTTGGAGTTGCCGAGACGCTGCTGAAGAAGATCAAGGGCAAGTTTGAGGGTAAAAAAGAAAAAAAAAAAACAAAAAAAACGAGACCTCAGGTCATCCCCTACTTGCACAAAATTTCGCATAACTTGAAAAAGGTGGCAGAAAGATTTGATGTGCCGCTTGTGTTTTCGGCGCCATGTAAGTTGGCCTAATTATGCCCACGGATTCAGGAAAAAAAGAACAACGCGCGCTTATGCACCGTCAATCTCGTCCTGTTCGCCTTACTTTTTGTCCTCGTCTTTGTTAGCGCTTTTAAATTTTATATCATGAACCAACTCGCCCGCTTCGCCACTTTAGTAAAACACTCTAGTATGTGCGCAATATAGTCGTGCAGCGTCCATCAAATTTCTCCTCAACAGTTACGACATTCAGTCATTTATTCGAGCAGCGTAAGTCGCTGCTCCTGAAACACCCATTCATCAAATTCGACGTCGGCCTCGTTCTGCATTAGCACCGAGATGTTACGGTAGCGCCCTCTATTGGTTACCCTAGGTGACGTCACTGCCAGGATTTGCCTCTCCGTGACGTCACGAGTTGGGATCCTGGCTGCTTATCACATCAGCTGCGGACTACTATGTTCAATGGTGTGTGTAAAAAGTACGCTTGAAGCTTAAGCCTGGTTCAGACAGTTGCGTTTGACTGCGTTTGACTGCGTTGCGGCTGCGAGAAACCAGAACACCCCTGCTGCTTATATGGCGTGCCAGGATGATTCCTTGAATTGGATTCCACGCTTCATGCGAAGCACAGATGTGCCGGTGACTAGCTTTCCGCACTCGACGCAACGCAGTCAAACGCACTCAAACGCAAGTGTCTGAACCGGCCTTAACACACGCCAACGCAAGTGTCTGAACCTGCCTTTAGAGCCAACGTTGAAAGTCAAAAAAGCCCATTCACACAGGGGCGTTTGGTTACGTTTTCTTATTTTACGTTGAGATGACTTATGAGTCATCGACGCATCCGTGCTTCGCATGGCGCATGCCAAGCTCTTCCTTGAAATGCATGTTTGCCGCGCTTCATACAAAGCTCGCGTATGCCCCGCTGACTCGTGCCGTAATCCAACCTAAGAAAACGTTACTGTCCGAGCGGGCCTTTACTTTTATTTCCGTCGATGAGGGCAGAATTTTACCACCAAAAATATTCGGGGCCTGCGAACATCCTGATCTGTGGTTGTTTGTGAAAGTCCTCCATGTTTTTATTCTTTCTATTTTCAGTATCCTCATCTTCCTTCATGAACCGTCATCACCGTTGGATGGCGCCAAAGTAGCCATTGGACCCTAGCCGGATGCCGAGCGTCCTTCGACGCGTTGATTGGACACGAGGTTCAGCCGAACGCCCACTCGGCACTCGTGGATCCAGACGAATTGTGACGTCATCACTGTGATTACGTCACAATTCGAGAGCACACACTTTGATCATTCCGGGCGGCGTCGATGAAACCCTTTTTAAGACGGCGTATAATGAGTGAAAAAACTGTGAGTGCGCAGGCAAGCTGGTGCATGTTGATCATGATGTAGAAAACCCGAGACTGTGGTAAAAGCAGGAAAACTTGGTCGAAGAAGAAAGACAGGGGAAAAGAACGTGTCAAACTTAGCTGAGTTTGAGACGTTCCTTTGCCCTGTCTTTCTTCTTCGACCAAGTTTCCCTGCTTTTACCACAGTCGGGGTTTTTTTACATCATGATGTATAGTGAGTGTTTGGCCAGTCGTGAAAACAAACGACCGCACAGTGACACGTTTGGTCGCGCACGTCGACAGTACCGTTCGACTTGGAAACTCCAACGAGTGGATACCGGGGAAGCGTCGCGCAAGCTGCTCTCCAGCGGCGGACACATATCGGCCGAACCTTCGACAGGCGGCGTGCCCAGCCGGACCCGTGCTTGTTCAGGCCCGCAGAAGCGGCGGTTGCGGGCACGGCAGGTGCGCACTCCGCCTAGAGCCCTTCCGGCGCAGTTCGTTTCCAGGCGGATTTACGAGGAAGGCCCCCGGCGCATACCGTTGGCGGCTCCCGTTGCGGCGGCCAGCGCGGCCCGTCCGCCCCGTTCTCCACTCTGGCGTACATCGAGAGACAGGGAGCCGTAAATCAGAGCTTTGGAAAAAAAAGAAAAAAAAAAAGAAAAAACGTGGCCAAGGCCACGTCTCGTCGCAAACGGGCCGCGTCTGCCACACGCTCCTCGACGTCCAGACTCGGCTGGTTTGCGGGGAGCGTATGACGCATGCATCGCGTTTGCATACGTCTGCGCAGCAGGTGTGTCTCGCGCCCCATTGTTTCGTTCTATGTCGGCTCAATCTCGGGCATACACTAAGAAATCCGGATCATCTACTTTCCCGAACAAAAAACACCTTAACATTTTTTTTTTATTTTTTATAAATTTTGGCGGGTAACGAATACATGCCTTGCACCTACGTCACATGATGACGTCGAACACCGGTATCTACCATGCTAGTGGTTGACTCGACGGCCCTTCGCAGCGAGAGCAATGGTAAACTGCGCCGCGCTCGGGCTGTAGCAATTACCCCGTATCCCGATGGTCGTCCGATCGTTTCGTCGGCATGCCCCGCGAGACAGAGTAGCCGTCAAGTTAGAGAAAGTACGAGCAGCAGGAAAAGGATGCGGCCGCGAATTATCGCGTTTGCGGGACGCATTTCATAGCGGTGAACGACGGCACTTTTCTACCGTTGTTTACGTTCGCGCACGCCTTTGCATCGGCTTTTGCTCGTTCGTGGTGTATGTGGCCTTTGACCTTTGTTGCATAACGCCGTTTTCACGCTTCGAGCGCACCTTCGAGGCTCCCGGTCGAATACGGGCGAATGTCGCGCCGCGAGCCTGGCCCGACGGCGATCGGTCGGCGGCGGCCCCCGTGTGCAAGGTCGCCGAGCCGCCGAGTCATCGGTTTGTGCCGTCCGCGATACGATAACCTTTGCAAGGAGCAGAAAGTATGCAGGCGAGCCGGTTAGGAAACATCAATATAAACCCTAAGACAATGAGAGGTTCTTGTCCGTTATTTGATTTATCCCTGTCTCAGGATTAAGATTATGACGGTAACATTGCGTTGTGTCCCAGTATTTCGCAAAATCGTAACAATTTTTCTACAATCGACTCCTAGAGCCGCTTGTCAAATTTTGAAGCGCGCAATTAAGCTTTCTCTTTTTTTTGGCAACACGGCAGCCCTTCGCGTCAAAACTTCGTCGGCGGCATTTCGAAACTTTCTGCTCGTAGCGCAATCGCACCAATGCCGAAAAATTCCGCATGTACTGGATAAACGTCATCATCGTAAGCTCAGCGAGTTTTTCTAAGTTCACGGTACCTTTGTTGAAAATATGGTGCATGTTAGCGCATGACCGTGCCGTTAGCGTCATCCTACGCCTTGGTAACCGCATCCGCGCGGTGTGAAGTCAACCACCAGTATGGTGCGGGGGCCCGTCCTTCCCTAGATGTTCCCTAGCGTGACGTCACTTGCAAGGCATGTATATGTTTAGACCTAAAGTAATCTGTCTACGTCCTTCTCAAGCCCGCAAAGCAGACTTTTTCTTTTTTTTTTTTTTTTGGGGGGGGGGGGGGGGGGGGGTGTTTAAACACGTATTTTGAGCTTCATCATGCGCTGAACTTCATCAATGACTCTTTGAAGTGTCTTGCGGGAAAGTACACTCTTCAGATTTGGTGGAGAACAGTCGTACTGCACTGGTCAAGCTGGCCCTCTGAAGCGGGGGCATCAGACGGCCCCTCGAGGCAGAGTGACTTTCCGCGCTGTCTAAATGGCCACAGCACAGATTTGTTTTTGAGGCGTTATTCCAATAAATTTGCCTTAATTTACTTCTATTTTTCTAAAAGCGCGGCTGCAATATATTCCGGGTTTCTGTGCTCACAGCAGTTGCCTTTATCTGCACTAGATTATAAACAGAAAAGAGGTTGTAACTTAAAAAAAGCGAGTCACATACGGAGAATTTGGAAAGTAGAAATTTATTTTCTTTGAATTAGTCGTTTTTAAAATTTTTGATTACACTATGTTGAGCGTAGCAACTCCTATCTTATTGGTATAATTTTTTTTTAATCGATGCCATTAAATTTGTCTGGTGCAACAGAGACAGTATAAAACGAATGGTGAGGATAAAAGAAAAATAGGTACCTTATTTTAAAGAAACTGTCGAGCTGAAACAAACCAGTCGCTCCTGAAAATGAAAAAAAAGAAGAAAATATTAAGCAAAAAGTGTAAATTAATGAGTGAGATTGAAAGAGAGAGGGAGAGAGAGAGAGAGAAAGAGAGAGATAGAGAGGGCAACACCTCCCAAGGAACAAGGCCGTTGTGTTGCATTTTTGACGTCATGGACCGGAGGCCAGCGGATGGGTCTCGTGTTGAGTTAGTGAGAACAGGTGTTCCAGCCGAACGTTGCTGCAGCACTCCCATTCAATCTGCATTCTGAACAGGCCTTCAGTTGACGACAATGTAGAACATTCAGCTATGCAGCCTCGCTAACTACATAAAATGTAGAAAAAAGGTTCGGTTGAAGTAGAAAGTGGCCCTTACAAGAAGATGCTCGAGGATGCACGTCCAAAAAAGGTCCGTGCTTCATGTTATATGTCGCGCTCGATCGCCCCGCGTCGGCGAAAAATGTGCCATCAATAGACCGATCTCACCAAGCGTTCGGCGCATGCGTGACATCGCCATAACTTTAGTTCTCAGGAGGCAGGCAGCAGTGCACAAGACGGCACGTGCCGCCTCATGCTCCACACGCGCAGAGCTCCAGTGAGGTTGTCGCACGTGCAGAAAGACTAAAGCTCCCTCGATGCATTGCGGCAGCGGTGGCGTAGTCAAACTGGCTGGTGAGATCAGTCTAGAGCTGAACCAGGAAGAAGCCAAAAAGAAAAGGCCTAGCGCCAAAATCTATACACTAGTCCTCCTTACCTTCCCGCGGGATTTCCACGGGCTCTAAAATCTGTCAGTTGCCAAAAGATTTCCATGACGCTTTTTTTTTTTTAAATTTAATATAGCCGGTTTCGCATCCCAAAGATTCCCGGTTCACTTTGAAAATTTACATGTCACTCATTCGAGCTCTAGCACGCTCAAAAGTACGAAGTGCAAAACGTAACATGACCAACATTTAGAGAGTTTCCGGTACACCTTTCATCGCGAGGCTCCACGTGGGGGTCTAATTGTTCATCGTCTTGCAAACATCGATCCTACTACGACCGTGAGCGTGTGTTTGCGGCTTAAAGATTGTTTTGCCGCAGTGCGTTGGTGTAAGTGGGAACGGTAAGTTTACGGGAGCCTACGCATTAAGGCTAAAAAAAAAAAATTGTTTTCCCGAGGAATAACGATAATTTAGGGAAGCCTCGAATTTTTTTTTTTTTTTTTCAGTATGAGCAATGAGTTTCACGCAATCGATTTGCAGTCCTCTGGAATATTGCGTTTCTTCAATGTGGCGGACCAAAATGTAAGAAACTCCGGAAGTTGTCTGTAAGACCCAATGCAAACAAATACGTCGAGCCTTGGAAAATAAAGTATAAGGTCCTGGGTTCTTTATTCTTATTAATTAATACCGCATTATGGTCGTCCATAATTTTTCCGAGGGATATTACAATATATGCAGTTGTTCAGCTAATTATATATATTTTTTTTTCTAAGAACTTTTGAAAGGTGGCGCAAAAGGCGAATGTCCAACAAAATGAGGGATGAAGGCTAGATTGTAATATATACCGGATAAGGCCGGGCAATAAGTCGATTAACCTTCGGATGAATTGATAAATGATTTAATCGCGATATATCTTTTTTAACCAGTTGATCGGCTGTGTTTTGAGTTAGAAATTTCGGATAAAAGGAGAAATGCCCGCTTCACTACTTCGTGAGCATTTATTCATTTTACGAGGCCAGAACCGTCGTATACCTCAGTAAAACAGTAAAGCCATTGTTTACACTACAGTGAAACAGTAAAACGGCGAAGGCTACACAGACTGTAGCCTTCGCCGTTTGCGAAGTTACGGTGAGACGCAGCACAGCGGGGAGGCAAGTGCTCGACCAAAACTCCGCAATATTGAGAAGCATCGAAAGGGTGCTCCCCCGACGACTGCACGCGGTGCCCTTCCCGAGCGAGATGACTCGGCGGAAGAACCCCCGACGCCGATTATACGTCCCTGCGTGGGCTGTGCACACTGCACAGCCGTCGCTGGCCCCTTTTTGATTTAGGCTCCCCCGGGGAGTCGAGCGGCGGCGGGCAGGCAGGCAGCCCAGCTGCGCGACGCCGTGCCCGAGCGGTGCGCGGCCGAACAGGTGCACCGGCGGGGCTGCCTCCTCGTCCCGCGCACCACTTCCGTCTCGCCGCATCGGGCGGCTCCGACGACGAGGCTGCTGCTCTCGCGGTGACAACCGAGGTCGCGTGGCGGGAAAAAGAGCTGCGTGATAACAAGTTCACGAATCCCGCGACAAAACGGAGCCGCGTGCACTTATCTCCTGAGTTGCGTGAAGGGAAAAAGAGGACAGTCAAAACTGTGAGGAAGGTGGATACTTCAGGAACTACACTACCACGTATTTTTGAACGCTCTTTAGACGCGATCTAAGATACAGTTTTCGATGGCACTCTCGCAACACTTGGAGGATCACTCGTTTAGCCTGAAAACCAAACGGGCTGCCTGCTTGACACATTGTAAGGATATTGTAATTATATTAAGCCGTCAAAGATGTCACCTGACACTGCGACGCCCTGTGGTGTCGGGGTGCCACGTGACGTCACGCTCCACGCCAGTGTGTCACGTGATTAGAAGACAATATATGATGCCTTTGGGATGACCTCACGCAGTACCATTACGTCATTGAGGCTCCATTCGCAGACGCGAAATCCCTAAGAGGTGGCTATATATTAATGCTACTCCTTTACGCGTAAAATACTTGGCTGATCAACTGAGGTTTGTTCGGGAAGAATGTTTGCGCTTTTCTATCATCGCGAACCTCTCCCTTCCTCCTTTCTCAAACGCGAGTGCACGAAAACGCTTCTCTGCAAAAAAAGCTTTGCTTGCGTAAGCACTCAAGTGTGGAAAGAGCTTGGTGAAGACGTAGCATGAGCGATTTTGTTTTGAACATCTGGGTGTAGGGAGTAGTCACTGACGGCTATTGATGACGTGAGCGATCGAAAGCGTCGCTGTGGTCGGCCTTCCACGATTGGCTGAATGATGACTATGACGTCAGTGAAGGATTTCTCGCGGACGGAAGTAGGAGTAATGTAAGAACTTCACTTTTGACTGTGTAGGCAGTGTTGGTTTCAGAGCGTAGTGATTTCAAGTTTCCACCATGCTTATTACATACCCAGTCGAACTTGTGCTTCGCACGATAATGACGTCAGGTCGAGGGAACCATAGGAAGGCGCCAACGAAATGTTTGCACGACTGCTGACACACTATCAAGATTACCGCTCATAGTCGCGTATTAATCTGAGCTCGTTCTGAACATGTGCTTTAAATAGAGCACTAAAATATGCCGGCCAGCAAACACCCCCTATATAACTTTTTTTTTTTTTTTTAAGGGCTCCGCCATGTTAAGAATTGCGGCACCTACGACGCCGTCTACCGGCTTAAAACTTTACATACTGGCATGCTGTGGCAGGAGAGCTATCTAAGTACGTAACGGAGCGGGTATTAGTGGAACTTCGCTAGAGTTGACTATGGTGGGTTACAATAACTTGGCTGGAACTTGGTCTAAAAAATTGCTGAGTGTATGTTTTTATACAGCCGGAAGTTAGTTTGCATTCGTGAGCGTTAGGTGTCTCAGCTGTAGATGAGCACTTTAGCCAGTGCGGTACAATCATAGAGTTATTATAATGTACGCTAGAGGTTCAACTGGCACTAGTGTCTACGCGACTTCCGTGGCGCAAATTGAAGCAGACAGCATTCAGTCTTCTTTTGCGGTGCTCCCGTCCATTCCTATGGGAAAATCCGCGTGCAGTTTGTCTCTTCGCCGGAAAATAACACGGAACATTTTGGTTATTTGGGTCATACCGAATAGTATGTACCTTGATTAACACTGTAGAAGTGTAGTTGCTTTAGTTAGCGCATTTTTCTTCATCAGTAAACGATATTTATTTCAGTCCCAAACCTGTGTTCCGCAGCGGGTGTGTAAAAGCAAGCGACGATTCAAAGCAAAATTACAATTGAAACGATTATAGAGTGTGTTCAAGGCTCGCCAGCATTCCGTTGACGCTTGTCTATACATAATATGCCAGTCCTGTCACCATATGAAAATGCTCCCGTCGTGCATGAGAGGATAAAAACCTTCAAAACGTAGAGAATAAAGTCCGTGGGCTATGAAAAGTGCCTCTTCGTATTGTTTTCTCCGCCGGGCAGCTTTTATCGGGCACTTGTTCTCAAAGATATCGAACGCGCGGGTGATATTTTGAGCGTAGAACAAGCAGCTTCGCTCAGGGCAGAAAGAATAAGCAGTACTTACTTATTTAAAATCGGAATAGATTACGTGGCCTTCAATTTATTTTGATGGTACATGCACTGCGAGTTACTGATCCAGTGTTACTGCGTAGTTCCTGCCGCCGCTCTTGATTTTCCAGATGTCGTTTGTTCGTTTGGCATGTATATCCCCCATGCTGGAAATCGCCGACGCCGCGTTCGCGGTAACAGTGTCTGACAGTGCACATAAATAGACGTACGTAGCCGTTCTAGCACAGTTTTTAATGCATTGAATTTGAAAGAAAAACGCCGTACTAACCAATTACTTCGCCGGCCTGACTGAGAAATGTTCCAAGCTACCTAGTACGTACGAATTATTTGGAATATTTGCTCTTATGATCGAGCGCAGGGAGAAAATGCACTCGCTTTTTTCCATAGAAATGCATTACCGGAAGTCAATTTTCGACTGGTTGTTGTCTGCTTCAATTTGTGTCAGCACACTAGCGCCACTTGAACCTCTAGCGTACATTATAATAACTCTATGGGTACAATTAACCGTTAGCTTAGGGTCTTTAACGTGCCTCGCGCAGCAGTGATACACGACAGCACGCCCGTACGATGCTCATCCAGATCTAAACGTGCAGGGGTGGGGACTGAACCCATGATCCCCAGCTGGGTTCTGCAGCGCAAACTTTCGCTCCAAATGCTCCAAACTAATGTGCGCTAAAAAAAAAAAAAAATTGGCTACAAAGTGGAAAGTTGAGCCAGTTGGTTCATGGTTCTTCAAAGAATTAAAAGCGCCGAAAAAGACAAGGGCAAAGAACATGCGCCTTGTGTCGTTTCACTTCTTTGTCCTTGCCTTTTTCGGCGCTTTTAATTATTTAAAAAAAATTGGCTACCGTTTTTTTTTTTTTTTTTTTTTTTTGGGGGGGGGGGGGGTTGTTGATTCGAGCTGGCTATACTTCCTTCACCATTAAGCTGAAACTAGAAACTCCACCTTCAGCTCGAGCTTTCTGCCCTTGCTCACACAAGTGTGAACGCGTAGGCACGCGCAACCAAATCACTCCGGAAGCCAGCGATCTCGCATTGAAGGCGGAGCTTCTAGTTTCAACTGAAGGGTGAACGGAGTATAATGACTACTCAAACCTTAACTTCTCGAAAAAAAAAAAAACAAAAAAAAAAAACGAGGTTGAAGAAGGTTTTAGTCAGTCTTGGGTAAGTTACCTTTAAAAGGTAATTCGTTGAAGTTACAATTACTTTCAGAAAAAAGTAGCGAAGTTACCGTTACAGTTACCGCAACAAAACAGTAACTCGTTACAGTTACAGTTACTTTTAAAAACGTTACTTTTCGGTTACTTTTCTATAACACAAAAAATTAGAAAAAACTAGAAAACGCCCCTCAGAACGTTTTACTGCATGAAATTAATATGTACGCTTTTTACTTCATATTGTAACTTAGCAGCAGTTGCTTCTCGAAGTTAGTGTTTGAAAGTTTCCACGCCAGAGTAGTGGCGTAAATCAGAATACGAAACATGCGCAGTGCGAAGTAGTGGCACTAATCAAAATACGAGACATGCGCATTGCGCAGTGCCATCCGCGTGTATTGTTGTTTCACGGTTGATTCACCCATTTAAAAAGCGTTAGCACAGAAAAGGAAAAACCAAAACATAGATAGTGCTTCAAGACACTAAGATGTAAGTGTTCAGTCACAAAGTACAAGCGCGTACGTAAAGATAACTATATATTTTTTCATAAAATCTACACGTGGCTATATTCGGGTCGTGACTTGCGAGAAAGAACGTATTCACAACTTCCTGCAAGGCCAACTTGACACTCGAAATGTCGGAATAGACGATTTGGAAAGTGCAAGGAATGGCTAAATTGCACTCGTTCAGTGATATATTATTCATAAAACACTGGAAAGTAACGGCAAAAGTAACGTCGTTACTTTCATCGTTACCTACAAAAAGTAATAGAACTACAGTTACAAGTTACATTTTTAAAAAAGTAACTCGTTACAGTTACAAATTACCAAAAAAGTAACGAAATCCCAGTAACGCGTTACTAGTAACGCGTTACTACCTAAGACTGGTTTTAGTTGAGTTTCCACAGCGAAGGAATATATAAGCAGTTTAATGTAATCTACGCAAGTAAGCTCTCGAAATTTGATAGCTGCATCTTAGGCTGTGGCATGTAGACTTTTTCGTATCCTTCACATGCCATGGAAGAGATAGAATATCTTGCAGTGATGATCCAACGGGAGCACCAGCACCGGGCTGGAATCGGCCCTCTTGCCTTAGACGAAGTATGGTCAGTATAGTCGTGAGCAGAAACGTGATGATGAGTTTAATAAAGTGCCCTCACGAATCACGCTCGCAATTTACTGACTTCGTAAATAGGATCCTTGGAAAACATGTGAAGCTCAATAACACTGCAGCCGCACTCGCGCTGCAGCTTCTTGTGCTTATGGCACACTTGCGCGATTGTTCTTACGCTTATTAAAACTATTCTTGCACCCGACGACGGCGCAGTGAAAGCCATAAAACCGTATATTTTCGTAAATTGTAACACGGTAGAAAGAAAAACCTCGGATCTAACTCACACAACCTCCTTCTCTAAGCCTTTTTATCCATACCCTTGGCGGTTGCATACCAGCTGTGTCAGCGGGCAATCCAAAAATGCAACGGGTCGAGGGTGTGTCAGTTGCGCTGACGTTATAAGGTTACGCAGAAAGGTCTGTACGGATAGAACTTCAAGGTGAGGAGGAGATGAAGTGCGCTGGGGCGTCAGCGCACCAAGCTCTAGTTGAAATGATTAGACTTCATTAGAGGGTAGACGCAAAGGTAGCTGCTTTTGTCTCTTCGCTGATCGAACTTGCAGGTAGCGAACGTTCGGTGTACCATGGCAAACGGTAAGCACCCACAGCGCGCCCTGTTAACGTGATAAGGCATCTGAAATTTTGCGAGGAGTACTGTAGGACCGTTGCCTTCCGACGCGCGAAATACTAATTACGCCGGACGGCTCGCCATTGGAAATGTGTTTTTGGTGTCGAAACTCCAGGCCGCCGCTCGCCCTCTCGCGGGCGAATGAAGATCCAGAGGAGCGGGGACGGCGGCGGACACGAAGGATTGTCGGCCATGGTGCTCAGCTGTTAGCGCATGGTTCTGGTTGGTGCGTTTGTGCATCATGTCGTTTAATAAAAAAAAAAAAAGCGAGTGGGATAAAATAGGAATTGTTTTGTTTCGCAACTTTTAAAAGTCAACATATTAATTTTCTTAATTAAAGCACGCCAACATCTCCGTTACATGTGATATATATTACCGCTCCGACTGCTTCGTATTTGGAGCAATATAAATGATTTTAGCACACTGTCCAGCGTCAGAGAGCAGGCGCATGGACGATTCTGGCGAATCTATCCCCGTCTCTTACGAACACCCTGAAACTTTCATCCCGCCATCTATAGGACGTAGGCTCCGAATACTATTTCGCTACGCGTCAAAAAGATGGCACGAATCGTTTGAAAACTTGAAAGATTTGAAGAACATGGTTACGCTAATTTACGCTGTAGCAAGATTCTTTCGTGCAAGACGAATAAAACCGAAAGGCGTCGAGTAAGGCCCTGAAAAATACCGCTATCGAAAACTATAGCTTTGATGGTTGCGTTTCTTGTTTACACCAAAAGTTATCCCCAAATGCTTTACATAATTTAGTGATATAACGGAAAGATAATCCGATTCTTACTCCCAACTTTTTTTGTACGCTGGTAATCTGTCCAGATCAAAGACCCCTGTTTCGAGACTGATATATCGGAGTCAGGACATTCGCCTATATACAACCATGCAGACTAATGCCTTAAGATTTGTAGCAAGTTTAAGCTACAAGTGTGAAGATTTAGGGGCTCGGTGGTCGAGTACGTAAACCTGTTATAAAAAAACTACCTTTGATGGTTGAGTTTTCTTTTTTACACCAAAAGCTATCCCCAAATGTTTTACATAATTTGGTGATACATAACGGAAAGAGAATCCGATTCCTTCTCCTCACCTTCTCCGAATGCTGGTAACCTCTTCTGACCAAAGACGCCTGTTTCAAAACTGAGATCTCGGTTGAGACATTCGCCTGCACGACAATGTGGACGAATGCCTTAATATTTCTAGCAAGTTTGAGTTATATCTATGAAGATTTAGGGGATCGATTGCCTAGCAGGTTAACCTATTATCGAAGACTAGCTTTGATGGTTCGGTTTTCTTGTTTACGCCAGAAGCTATCCTCGAATGTTTCACAAACTTTGATGATATAACGGAAAGAGCATACGATTCTCACTCCTCCCTTTCTCGGTAAGCTCGTAATCTGCCCTGACAAAAGACGCGGGTTTCGAAACTGATATTTGGAAACGAGGATATTCGCCTGCCCAACCATGCAGACAAATGCCTTAACATTTCTAAAAAGTTTATGTTACAACTGTGAAGATTAAGGGGATCGGTGGTCGAGTACCTTAACCTAGCTATTATCAAAAACTAGCTTTTTTGGTTACGCTTACTTTTTTATACCGGAAACTGTACCCAAAAGTTTTACATAATTTGGTGATATAAAACGAAAAGAGAATCCGATTCTTTCTCCTCATTTTAAGCGTATGCTGCTATCTTTCCCTGGCCAAAGACCCGTGTTCCGAAGCAGAGATCTCGGAGTCAGGACATTCACCTCCACAACTGTGCAGACGAATTCTTTAATATTTCTAGCAAGTTTAAGTTATACCTGCAAAGGTTTAGGAGATCAGTGGCCGAGTACGTTAGCCTATCGAAGGCTAGTTTTGATGCTTGCGTTTTCTTGTTTACATTACAAGCTATCCCCAAATTATATTTTACCTATTTTTGTGATATAATTGAAAGAGAATCTGATTCTTCCCCCTTGCTTTCTTCGCATGCTGATAGTCTGCCGTGTCCAAAGACGCATGTTTCAAAACTGAGATCTCGGCGTCAGGACATTCGCCTGCACAACCACAAAGACGAATGCCTTGTTAATATTTCTAGCAAGTTTAAGTTATAACTTGTGGGAGCCAGTGTGTTCCCCCTCCCGACAAGGCGTAAGCCGCAGAAGTTCCGGCCGGAGTCGCCTGGCTTCGAGCCTGCTCGCTCCGTATCGTGTCGCGAAGACTACGCCACCCTGCTGGCCTACTCCCTCGCACTCCTTTGCCCGTCTCCCGCCTTTAGGGGATCAGCGAGCGAGATCGCGCGAGAGGCAGTCGGGAGTCCTAGGGTGTCTTCATGAAGGCTCCCTAGGGCGTCCCCTCCTCCGAGTCCGTCTGCGTCCGTCTGCCGAGAGGTTTGCCCCCAAACTCTTGCGACGGCGGGTAGCGGCGTGAGCTCGGCCCCCCGGCGATGGCTCCACTCGCGATGATTTCTGCCTCCCAGATCGGCGGGAGGTGCTGGTACCCTGTGTCCACACCCACGGTGCGCTTGACCTCAGTGTCTTGTTGGGGACCTGTGTTTCCCAATAAACGCTGTTGGATACCGGGATCATCGATGTTGGCGTGGCGTTGGCGAACCCGGCGCGGCGACCGCCCTCGCTGGTAGCCGTCGGACGCGTGGTTTAAGGGGCATCGGGTTCCAATTTAAGCACCGGTCCCCGGACGTAGAGGTACGTAATTCCTCACAAACTGTGAAGAATGAGGAGATCGGTGGCCGAACACGTTAACCCATTATTGAAGACTAGCTTCGATGGTTGCGTTTTTTTGGTTACACCAAACGCTATCCTTAAATGTTTTACATAATTTGGTCATATAACGGAAAGAGAATCCGATTCTTACTCCCCACTTTCTCTGAATGCTGGCAATATGTCCTGACCAAAAACGAGGGCTTTGATACTGAGATCTTGGAGTCTGGACATTGGCCGGCAGAACCATGGAGATGAATGCCTTAATACTTCAAGCAAGTTATGACTGAAGATTTAGCGGATCGTCGGCAGAGTAGGTTAACGCACCGCAGCTCGGAGCACGAGGAGCCAAATGTTTATACAGACATCCTCTAACATGCCTCGTCCTAAATGCTTCTTTCTTTCTGCCTGTTTTTTTTTTTTTTTTTTTGGCGTATTTGCCACCATGCATAGGTAGCGACTAGCCCAACTCGCAGTGTTAATACACCTGCAGATTGAGTACAAGCCCTCCCCCATTTCCCCTCTCGTCGCACTTAGTACACGAAGTAAAGAAACTTATTGTACATCCATTAGAACCCCATGCAGAAATTTGCAACCCCCATCCCCCCAATCGGCAATCGTGAATATACTCCCAGCTTGGAGCGAATGCTTGCGCTCAGGGTTCTAGCTTCTCGCTGTTCCAAACATACACAAAATAAAAATACTTTCCTTGCGAAGATTTCTAATACATTGAAGCAGTATAACAGCGATCCTACACACACACAAAAGAAAAAACAGACAAAGAATCGGGAGCCTGGTTTCTATTTTTTTTAATTTATTTTCACCGCAATATTTTTAGAAAAATGTTCGGGTTAATCCCAATTTCGCTAGATCATACACGAACAGGTACACCGAATAATCGTCTTACTTCCCAGAAATTCATAAACTCCGAAAACGGTTCGCTCCTATTCTCGAATGAAATAAGCGAAAACGAAGTAAACAACCGCAACCTTGAACACGGCACCCTCGTTATGGCCGTGCAACAGCGATTTCCAAGACAGCGCGTCGTCGAATAATGTCGGCGAGGAGGAGGGGGCGGAGGGCGTCCCGGTAGCGCTCCATTTCCCCGGCAATGGCGGCCGCGAGTCATGATCGGGCCGCCCAGCGAGGAACGCAGCGGCGGAAGCGACGATGGGCATTCTGCGCATCGGCGCACAACACCACCTGTGTTTCTCCAACAGCGAGGCCTGGCGGCAAAATACGCCCCAAAACCAGACACACTCTCGACGTCCCCTGTCCCGACGAAAAAAAACAAACAAAAAAACGGTGTTTTCTTTCGGGAGTCTGGCCGCTCATTTCCTTCGCTTTCTTTTTCTCTCTCTCTTTTTTTTTTTTTTTGCGCACTTATATTTTCTTAGGCTTGTTAGGAGAGCGTGTCGAAAGCGTGCCTCTCGCTCTCTACTGGCCCCAGAACGAACACCGAACCCGAGGGCTTTTCGCGCTGTTTCGTATAAATAAATGAATCAATATATACTTATAATGTGAAACGCGGGAAACCTTCTTGCTACTATTATTATTGCTCAGCGAAATTTACTAGTTCAAATTTCAGCGCTTTTAGGAAACCAGAACTGCAAACACCTTGCAGTCAGAAACGTATCATAAAACAAATCATTATAAAGCTCGTCATTCTTTGGCATTGTGAGTTCCTTTGGGTTTTCGTGCAAGTTTTGTCTCGTATAAGTAAGAGAAGAAAATAACGAACAACACATAAAAAGGCAAAAATCCAGAAAACAAACAAACAAACAAAGAACAGGGTAATGACTGTATTACTAAAGTTTATAGCATATTCCGAGCTTCATCTTTTCTTATTTTTTTATCTAGTTGATTCTTTTTTTTTTTAACGCACTATTTGGTGGTGCTTTCTAACTTCCAGACAAATGGCGAATAGAAGCCTGAAATACTGCAGGCACAAATCATCTATGCATCGAGCATCTTGTTGCATGCCGCCTCAAAATGTTACTCAGATTCTCCCGAAAATTCCCAGTGGTTGACGCAGAGCGCGCAATCACCATCCCGGGCCCGAAACCCTCGAAGCGGCGAAGCGCCGACTGGTAACAAACATCGACGCCGAGAGAGAAAGAGGGCGCTCGCTCGGGAGAAAAGAGGCTTCGTGCCATCTGGGCCCAGCGAGCGTGACCAGAGCCGGTGCACCTGTGCCGAGCTCCGGTTCCATCATCATCACACGCCTCTTGCCTCGCTCGCGTCGCAGGCGAAGCACCGACGCGCAACTGGAAAAGAAAAATGTTTCTCTTTTATAGTAGTATTATGAGTATGACTATTAGTTCGAGTAATAAAGGGAAACTGGTCCATTCCGAGCACGCCATAGGAACTTTGGCTAAAACTCCACACCATTGTGTGTCTGAACTTTTCTTGGTGGTTGAAGCGAAGAAATACGTCAATTGCTTTCCGAGCTTGCAATGTACATGTTTTTTTTTCTGTTTTCTTTTTAAACTTTACAGATCTTTTTTTTTTTTTTTTTTTAAGCCGTCAGAGTTACACGAATACGGTCTGTGCAGGTGAGTTATACTGCCAGGGGTACATACTATAAGGGTCTAATCACCGCAATAAGTTGGTTAATGAACTAAATTTGTTTACTAACCGATAAATGAGTGAGGATAACAATCAGGTTCCAATTACAAACTTGCTGAGTGTCATAAAAACTATTAAATGAGTCAATTTTAGAAAGACTCGGAGAGCGCGGGCCACGCATGCATGCAGCCGGCGCAAGGCTGTGGGCGCGAAAGCGCGCCCACGACGATTTTTTCGTCTCTTATCATCCGTGTTTTCGCACCGGCCAGCTTTGCGCTTGTTGCGCGAGCGGTAACTTCACAGCTTTATGCAAGCATACTTTCGCTCGCACGGAGCTAGGGTATTCAGGCGAGCTGGTTAGGGAACGTCATAATCCAAAAGCTCGGGAGACGCGAAGAAGTGAAATAACTGAAGAGACGACACAAAAGCTCAAACTGCGTCGACTTGTCCGTTATTTTATTTCTCCGTGCCCCGCGGTTTAGAATACGACGCCAGAAAACTTTAAAACGCTTCACACAGGCGAGAAAGGCCGCGCTACTGGACCGTATACGCATGCGTGTTGTACGATATTCCCCAGAACGGAGACCTATGTACGCATGTTGAGAACGTGAGCCACGGACTACGTCACCCAATTCACAACGTACAGACGTGGGCGTACCAACCGGAGGGGCAAGGGGGGCGCTACCCCTCCCCCAGTTTTCAGAGGGGGGGGGGGGCGGGGGGAAGGCATGTGTTTGGCCCCCCCCCCCCCCCCCCCCCCCCTTGAAACCGCCGCCACTGGGCAGGGCAAACAATGGCCGGCGGTGCCCAAGGATACAAAGAGCACCGCCCCCCGGCCCTGGGGGGGGGGGGGGGGGGGGGGGAGGGAGAGGGGGAGGGGAGGTCGGAGGGTCTAGTTTGCCCCCCCCCCCCCACACACGCACACACACACTCAAAAACAAGATGGTACGCCACTGCGTACAAAGTTCGTAGGCTACCACGCTTAGTGTTGAAGAACGCCAGGGCGTGGTTAGCCTCGATCAGTTTATTAACACCACGCTGAAATGTATAGGTTGCATCGTCTCCAGTGATAAAATAAAGGAACGAATCGTGACATGACCAACATTTTATGAGCATCTTATATCCTCAAAATAAAATTAAAGCGTAAAATAAATTTCACAAAAGGAACGTAAGAATGCCTAATTCTGGAACATGAAGAAAAATCTCGCACAAAAAGACAAGGACAAATGAGGAAGGAACACAGAACACAAACAGGCGCGTACTCACAACTCTGGTATATTAGATGAAGAAAGGAAAGATGAAGCACGAAGAGTGGTTGTTTGGGCGAGTTGGTTTGACATCTTATACAATCTTGTGCGCAACAAACATCGTCTTTGTTGCGCACAAGATTGCATAAGATGAAGCATGATTCATGACAAGGACATCGGCACCATGATTCAAGAATCATACTTCCCCTCTCCTTTCTTCATTTAATATACCAGAGTTGTGAGTAAGCGCCTGTCTGTGTTCTGTGTTCCTCACTTCTTTGTCCTTGTCCTTTTGTGCGCGATTTTTCATCATTTTCAACGTTTACGAACTCGCCCGCCCACCTTACTACTTTACTCTAGTTCTGGTAAAATCCTTCATTCACGTCGGACAATCCGCAATTTTCAAGAGGGCGGACTATATTTTTGAAACACCCCGTTTACAAATGTCTAAAAAGAAATAAAACCCCGAAAAAACAACATTAGAGTGTTTAAGGGGCGCTTGATTCGAAAGCGCGGCGTCTTCCGATTCGAAATAACGCCATATTTTACAAATTGGTGACTCAGCGTGCAATAAACAAAGGACAAAGACAGACCTATTTCTGTCCTTGTTTATTGCGCACGGTATCACCATATTGAAGAGACTCGCCCGCATTGCCACTCACAGCCAGATCGACAGTCAGCGGCCGTCACCGAATCCCCAGTCCAGAGCACCATCCCGGAGACTTCTGGATGGACCGCGTCAACCCTTTCTCGGGTAACCCTTCTCAGCACGTGCCTTTCCAATCGATAGCCCGCGTGAATACGGCCATAAAGGAGAAGGCCGTCAAGTGGGCACCTTGTGCGTGATGGAGAAACAGGACCGAAGCCAGGGCCGCCCGTCGAGAGCAGTGCCGCGACCCTGCGTCGTTAGTGCCGTCCCCAGACGGCCCTTTGTCCGACCAGCGGGCTCCCGTCTCGACGAGCGAATAAAGCGCCACTGTCGGCCCCAGCTGCTCCCGAGACTGCAGTGCGCGGCGGCCAGCAGTCTCGTCGTCGACGTTGGCCCAGGAACCCCCCAACGCTGTTCCTTCTTTTTTTCGAGGACAATGCCAAGGTTGTGGCAGGCGGAAAGCAGACGTAACGTTTGCTCAATGCCGCCAACGCGAAATAAGCAACCACGTTTCACAACGTGTGCCTGTTCGAGAGAGCGCAGACCGTACAGCCGTTGTCAGGTCCACCATCGCGCAAGCATGAATGCACGGTAGGTCGGCAAGCGTTATGCCGACTATATGCTCAGGCTGTTAACTACTGCAACGTGCAGATTGTATATCTTTTTTAACGAAACTGAATTATTTAGCTTTCACTCGTATCTATATTTCATCGGACTATAGACAAACACTTACCGGGCATCTTATTCTATTCTTTAGATGTCCCCGCTTTACGAACACATCGTGAACCAAGTGTATGAGATCCTGGTCACGGCCTTCTTTCAGGTCGGAGCGGACATACACTTTCCGAAATTTAGTCTGGCACTTCGATCTGCAGAGGCAAATGGTGGACTTTTGATGGCTGGTGAAGAAAGAATTTGAAGACAGAACCCGATGCGGAGCCTCAGCATTCAGACGTTAGTCTGCTGTATTGTTGTACGATGTCACCGTGGCAAAACTTATAACACTCTAAAAAAAAAGGGTGTGATGGGGTACACCCATAAAGGGTGTAAGTGCTTGTCACATATACTACACCCTTTGGGGGAATACAAGTGCACCCCAAATATTGGAGTACGTGTACACCCGTTGGTGTGGTGCACATTTACACCTTTTTCTACAGTAATCTCACTCGAAGGGAACACAGGTGCACCCCATTCGATGGTGTACGGCTACACCTCTTTCTACACCCGCTTCACTCAAAGGGAACACAGGTGCACCCCATTCGATGGTGTACCATTGCACCTCTTCATACACCCGCTTCACTCAAAGGGAACACAGACGCACCCTGCTCAATAGTGTACCGTTCCTCCCCTTTCTACACCTATTGCTCTCAATGGGAACACAGGAGCACCCCGTTCAATAGTGTACTGTTACACCTCTTTTTACACTCGCTGAATTCGGAGAGAACACAGATGCACCCGGTTCAAAGGTGCATGGTTACACCACTTTATGCACCCGTTTCATAACTTCATAAACCTATTTAAGACATCAAGGAAAACAGTAAAAAATGTATGCGCCCCGGTGATTGCAAAAAGGCAGGTAAACGGACACACGGTATTGTTTTCAAATCTCATAGAAGTTTATTAGACAGACTATTCCGTAAACAAGTACAAACTTGCAAGCAATCCGTGATATCTGGAGACGTACAAAGGAGCTTTTACACAACTTAAAAGATTACTAGGCAAACAAGAACCGGGGGTGAGTCTTAGGTAGTGTCTATTCTGCCAGCAGCCCGTAGAATTATTTCCACAAATATCCACCGGCAGTCGCCGTTAATTCATCGAACGACGTTTCATCGACAGCTCAGATTAGCTTTTCTATTTTAGCTTCTCTCCTTTCTTTTCTTGTAATGAGCTGCCCCAGAATGTATCCGCGAAGTGAAGTGTATGGGGACAGGTGGGCTAACATTTTTGTAATTAGCCGCCGCAGACTGTCGCCACGAAGCGGCGCGAACGGGTCGGCTGAGTCGGTGAGCACGTGCCTCATAGACACACGCGCGACAAAATGTCCCTGCAGCGTGCATTTTGCGTAACGAGTGACGATGAAACGTTAGTGTCGATGAAACGTGTCTACAAAACGGGCATCGACAAAAACGTGTTTTCACGAAACGCCAGGAGAATAAGAAAGTCAGTATTCCACCTGCAGTTGTCACATGATTGTATACAGCAAATTGCAGGCGACTGCCGATAGAATTTCGGAGAAATTATTCTCCCGGCTGCTAGAAAATAGACACTGCCTAATTCTAGAGGTAATCCGGAACGGAACTGTCAGTTGTTGCAAAGGAGTAGGTTGCAGTGCACTTACGATGAAAATACCGGACTTGAAATATGTAATCCGATATATATGTGGACACGGGCACTGCAGAACCACACAAACACAAAAACGAAAAGAAAGGGGTCCGTGAAGATTCAACACGATGTGGCCGAAGCAGTAATTTGCCGAACCGAACACTAAACACATCACATAACTTCCTTGGGCTTTTTTGAAGAAATCCCCTGTTGCCGATACACGCGTAGGACTTTTCAAACACTGGAAATCTTGGTACACTCGAATACGTTGTCGCGGGCGAAATCTACGGCAGCCCCGCTGGTCTCAGCACAGCACACAAGCAACTAGGCCGGGAAGCAGACATTCCGAGGTCGAAAAAAGCTACTACGTCATCCGTGAAACCTTTACCACGTGATCACGCTCCTGCCGTATCCGCGCTCAGACAGAGGAGTCGAGGGATAAAAAAAGCCTTCGGTTCATTGGTCCGGCAACTGCGCGCCTTCTTCTATGCTTTCAGCTTAGGGAGAGAAAGAAAAAGAAATGAGTATGAAAATTGCAGCTCCTTCAAGGCCAAAAGGGGCCACCCTCGCAAAGGCTTATCTTCAGGGGCAACCCAACAATGAAAGGATTTGTCGCTTATATCCTCTTGAAAGTTCGACCCAAAGTTAATAGTGCAGTGGATGCTATCCGTGGCCTTGGCCTTCAGGCTGGTGCCGTGCTCTGCCTTATCTCTAGCTTGGAGACTGTAGTCACTTGATCCTACCCGGAGACCCGATTGGCCTAAAACAAGCATAGCGTCCACTCTACTGTCAATACCGAGGGAACACGATAGCTGCCCATCCCAAAGAGTGACCTCCATGGGGGAATCCAAGCACAAGCTGATCGGGGCGCGTGGCTAGCGTGGCGGTGCATTGGTACACCTAGATGTTTTTAACGGAGAGGGGGATGCTCATTGTCGGTGTACAAGCACACTGGCTGGGCAACGGAGGGTGCGTCCTTCAGGAAAAGGGTGCATGAGCGCCTGATGCACCCGACTACACCCTTTTTTTCTTAGAGTGAAGCTTCTATGCGCTATACGCATTTGAGGGTGTCATGTAAGTCCTTGGAATGCTTGGCTTCGGCACGCCCCAGACAGCTCATGACAATAAAATGTTAATTTTATCAAGAGGTTTACTCAACTATATGTGCCTCGTATAGAGTGATAGTTTCTTGGCACCATCGAAACTGAAGCAAATAGAAACATAACTGTTCAACGAAAAACACCGCAAGTTTCGTACGTCTACCGTTCAGGAATAAGTACCAGATTTTATCCGCCATTAGCACACAACTATTTGGACTAACACCGAACTCACCAGCTAGTTTCACTACGCCACCGCTGCCGCAATGCATCGAGGGAACTTTAGTCTCTCTGCGCGTGCGACAACCTCGCTGGAGCTCTGCGCGTGCATTGCACGAACAGTCTCGTGCACTGCCGATTGCCTCCTGTGAACTAAAGTTATGGCTGCCTCGCGCATGCGTGGAACGCTTGGTGAGATCGGTCTATTGAATTTGCGAAAGGGTCTATTGTTCGTGCCTTTCACTTCGTTTGCAATACTGTAGAATACATTCGTAGATTACATATAAATTCCCCCAAAAAGAAGTTTGCTTGGAATCCAGCTAGAAAGCTTCATTTTCTACTTTTAGTTGTCCTCTTTCAATAGCTAACGCGCGCTAACGTGACTCAATGCGCTCGTTTCATCCGAAATCCCCCCATCGAGGAACCTCAACGGCGTCGAATTCCATCCCTCGACAGAAACATGAAGCCGAATGAGACGGTGGCTGGATGTCTTTCGCTCCACGTGGCCCGAGGCCTGGAAGTCGAAAACGATGGCCGCACACTGCGCCCGAGTCATCATAGCGATAATAAAAGAAATAACTCGCGGACTGGCGAAGCACACGGGGCGGACGGGCCATGTGGCAGCGCAGCGTGGGCAGCTGGAAGAGGAGGGCGCTGCTGCTGCTGCGAGGCCCCCGCGAGACGGCAGCATAGGGGGACACGTCAAAGGAGAGACGTGGGCGCACGCCACGGAGTGATTCCCGACATAGCCAGCCGTGCCTCGTTCTCAGACCCCAGAAAGCACGACGGTGACCGCCCGCCGAAGGCTCGTGCTTCTGTCGTGCGCAGTATACGTGCACTAAATAACGTTACACTTTTAATTCACTGTCCCACTGCAGCTTCAAAACTAAATCAGAAGACAGTCTGTCTGTGGCGTGGTTCTTTCTTGCACGATGGCCCCGGCCGTTGAACTGGTCATACAAAAACTGCCTAAAAACATGTTCAAAACGTACAAATGTACAAAGTGTGTCCAAATTTTATCATCATAACCTCTAAACTCGTGAAACACGAAGTTCTGGCCAAAGTTGACGGAGTGCACTCATTGAACTATGACGACGATGACTTCGCGCTTTTGTCGTCGACGTCCAATCGGAGCGCTCCGCGAACTTTTGGCTCCAGCTTTGCGCTTGACGAGTTTAGGGCCCCATGTCTGCATAAGGACTATGTATTTCGATGTATAAGCAGCGTTTAAGTTCGTTCGTTCCAGGGATTACGACCCTGAAGCCGCTGTCACACTGATCATACATTATACAGAAGACATGCTGTTCGCTGCAGGCACGATGATTAAATTAGCTGCGGCCGAGCCTGGAGCATTTTTGAAGCGCTTTATGTACTCGAAAACAACAACGTCTCAGACGGTGTCTACGGGATGTCTTTTGTCTGACGTATTAGAAGTGTGATTCGGCCTCAAGGGTGTCATGGGATGCTGGTGAACACGAATAGGGTGTCCACGAATTAGCCGACGCCCAGCGATATATATATATATATATATATATATATATATATATATATATATATATATATTTTTACGAGCGGTAAGTTTACAAATAATAAGCACTCCATGCAATTATCACGTGGAGTGAAAAAAAAAGCGCAAACGCAGACGCAATGATACACGCACGAGCAAAAGAATCACGGCCTAGTTGACTGTCCCCTCGTCTCATGTTCTTCGCAATTCAAAAGCGCGCTCATTCGCAGGTGACGGTCTTCGCAATTACGAAGGTTACGAGTGCGTGCCTTTGTTCTCGTCAATATTTCTCGTAAAGCGCAATACACCAGTAAGGTGGTCGGCGGGACGAGTTGGTACTGATTAAACATGGTCAAAAATGCGCATTAAAAAAAAAAAAAAAGTCAGAAACAAAGGGGAAGAACACGTCTAGGTGTTTCTCTCCTTTGTTCCTGTCTTTTCGTGTACAACTTTAACCCTATACAACAATATATACCTAAGTAGCCGGCGCCGGTCTGGAGTAGCCGGCGCCGGTCTTAAAGGGGTACGGAAACCAAATTCTGGAGCTCATTTCTTTGTTTCAACACGACGCAGGTAGCAGCACAACCATAGGAACACAAATATTACGCTAGAAAACGCAAGAAAACATATTTTAAAGTGAATTAAACGATAATCGAAAACCACCTGGTAGTTGGTTATGAAGCTTCAATGGAATGTCGTGACGACAACATGCCTCTGAAAGCAGCGCCACAGCGGTATGTCCGCTCACTGGTATAGATTGCCTAGGCCTGAACGCAATACCGAGGCGTCTTGGTGGAAAGAGCCAAAACGAAGTGAGCCACCTTGGTTTCAGCTCTCGCGCGACGTGCAAACGCGTGCTTCGGTTGTTCTCGGGTTTGGTGCGCGTGTCTTTGTCGTGAAGTTTAACACGCATCATTTTTCTGCGAGGTTTTTCGGCGACTTTACGACGGGATGCCAAAATATTGTGCGGCAGAGGGTTGTGGGAACAGTGTTGTTCGTTGTGAGACGTCGGCACACACGTTTCCGAAGGACGAGAAGCTCCGTTACCTGTGGAGTCGTCTCGCTCGCCCGTCCTTTCCAACGTGGGTTCCCTCGAAAAGTGATCGTCTATGCAGCGAGCATTTTCGGGATGAGGACTACATCAGGAGCCCCAGTGCACTGAAGAGTGTGCATTTGCCGACCAAACACAATCGGTTGAATCCAGGAGCTCTTCCGAGTGTGTTTTCGAAAAAGCGCAAACCAGAAGACCTCGCCGAACACATCGAGAAGCGACGCAAAGTGGTAAGTGAGAATTCTCTTTATAAGACATCCCCGTGTTTGCGAATCGTCGTTTTATTCAGAAGTATTGGGGGTATTAATTAATTTTACGCATGATTTATTCGCGTGCGACTAAACATTGCTTGTAGTTTTGCTAATGTGAAATGAAGTAACAAGTCGTCATTTGATATACTATTATTTGCACCAGACGCCTCCGTGCGATGCCGCTCGCAGCCTGGAAGAGGAGGATGATACCTGGGGAAATACTGAGTTCGAAGTGGTGGAGCAGTCACCTGCTAAATGAGGTAGGAATTCGCAGAAATTTCGTCTTTCGATAAACACCTGTTCATGCCACACCAACAGGCACATATCAAGGCGGGAGGGCATGGGGCCCGGCCTCTTCCCCCCCCCCCCTCCCCCCCGAAATCTACCATTTTGCTGTGCCCCCCCCCTCCCCCCCCCCCCTAAAGCATTTGGTCATCGCCCCTCCCCCCTGAATCAAAATCCTGACTATGTGCCTGCACACCAGTTTTGTTAGCACACAATATTTGGAACAAAAGTCTAAGCATATTTCCTGAGTACTTTTGATCTCTGCTGTCTCCCTAACCACTGCAGTTACCCTGGATGCTGCAACTGGTGGACAGCTGGCTGCCGCAGCGTCCCCAGCCGCTACGGCCCTGACCGACAGCCCTCGCACGCCCTCCGGTATGTATGGGCCACAAATCGAGTGCCATATAATGAGTGAGGGAAATTGAATCTAATGGGATCATGAACTGCGTGCTAGGTGTGCATGAACCATTGGTGTTTTTTTTTAATCTTCATAGTTTCTTCAGTAATAGCGTTCTTCTCCGTTCTCTCACCTTCCTTCAGCTGCCTCGGCCAGAGGACAGCTGGCTGCCGCAGTGTCCCCAACCGCTACGGCCCTGACCGACAGCCCTCGCACGCCCTCTGGTATGTATGGGCCACAAATCGAGTGCCGTATAATGAGTGAGGGAAATTGAATCTAATGGGATCATGAACTGCGTGCTAGGTGTGCATGGACCATTGGTGTTTTTTTTTAATCTTCATAGTTTCTTCAGTAATAGCATTCTTCTCCGTTCTCTCACCTTCCTTCAGCTGCCTCGGCCAGAGGACAGCTGGCTGCCGCAGTGTCCCCAACCGCTACGGCCCTGACCGACAGCCCTCGCACGCCCTCTGGTATGTATGGGCCACAAATCGAGTGCCGTATAATGAGTGAGGGAAATTGAATCGAATGGGATCATGAACTGCGTGCTAGGTGTGCATGGACCATTGGTGTTTTTTTTTTAATCTTCATAGTTTCTTCAGTAATAGCATTCTTCTCCGTTCTCTCACCTTCCTTCAGCTGCCTCGGACAGAGGACAGCTGGCTGCCGCAGCGTCCCCAACCGCTACGGCCCTGACCGACAGCCCTCGCACGCCCTCCGGTATGTATGGGCCACAAATCGAGTGCCGTATAATGAGTGAGGGAAATTGAATCGAATGGGATCATGAACTGCGTGCTAGGTGTGCATGGACCATTGGTGTTTTTTTTTTTTTATCTTCATAGTTTCTTCAGTAATAGCACTCTTCTCCGTTCTCTCACCTTCCTTCAGCTGCCTCGGCCAGAGGACAGCTGGCTGCCGCAGCGTCCCCAACCGCTACGGCCCTGACCGACAGCCCTCGCACGCCCTCCGGTATGTATGGGCCACAAATCGAGTGCCGTATAATGAGTGAGGGAAATTGAATCTAATGGGATCATGAACTGCGTGCTAGGTGTGCATGGACCATTGGTGTTTTTTTTTTTTAATCTTCATAGTTTCTTCAGTAATAGCGTTCTTCTCCGTTCTCTCACCTTCCTTCAGCTGCCTCGGCCAGAGGACAGCTGGCTGCCGCAGCGTCCCCAACCGCTACGGCCCTGACCGACAGCCCTCGCACGCCCTCCGGTATGTATGGGCCACAAATCGAGTGCTGTATAATGAGTGAGGGAAATTGAATCTAATGGGATCATGAACTGCGTGCTAGGTGTGCATGGACCATTGGTGTTTTTTTTTTTTAATCTTCATAGTTTCTTCAGTAATAGCGTTCTTCTCCGTTCTCTCACCTTCCTTCAGCTGCCTCGGCCAGAGGACAGCTTGCTGCCGTGGGGTCCCTGAATGCTACGGCCCTGACCGACAGCCCCCGTACGCCCTCCGGTATGTATGGGCCACCAATCGAGTGCTATATAATGAGTGAGGGAAATCGAATCTAATGGGATCATGAACTGCGTGCTAGGTGTGCATGGACCATTGGTGTTTTTTTTTTTAATCTTCATAGTTTCTTCAGTAATAGCGTTCTTCTCCGTTCTCTCACCTTCCTTCAGCTGCCTCGGCCAGAGGACAGCTTGCTGCTGTGGGGTCCCTGAACGCTACGGCCCTGACCGACAGCCCCCGTACGCCCTCCGGTATGTATGGGCCACCAATCGAGTGCCATATAATGAGTGAGGGAAATCGAATCTAATGGGATCATGAACTGCGTGCTAGGTGTGCATGGACCATTGGTGTTTTTTTTTTTTTTTTAATCTTCATAGTTTCTTCAGTAATAGCGTTCTTCTCCGTTCTCTCACCTTCCTTCAGCTGCCTCGGCCAGAGGACAGCTTGCTGCCGTGGGGTCCCTGAACGCTACGGCCCTGACCGACAGCCCCCATACGCCCTCCGGTATGTATGGGCCACTAACTGAACCTCTGCCATATTGCAATATCTCTCCTAGAACAACTGTTTGAACATGTGCCCAAATTGCGTGCCTTGATGCCACCGTGAACACCCATACAATGCTTTGATGGTATCAACGGTTCCCAGGTGATTTTATAGTTCCTTCTTTCTTTTCTCTTTAGGGAACTCCAGTGCGGCAACTAGCACAAGGCCGTCTTTGGCATCAGCAGCAGCGTGTTGCAAGACACAATGTGCACTGACACAGACGACGGGCATCTACAAAAATAAAGGTGGGGTCATATGCTGGAACTTGTTTTGGTTGGTATGAGAATGCCTTAAAGGAGATTACCTTATATGGGAACCTTATGTTTGTGTTTATGGCATTGCATGATGTCAGAATGCCACGTGACATCATTGTCATATGACAACATGGTGTCATGTGACGCCTCAGTGCGACGGTCACAATTTACCGAGTTTATTTTTTTCACAAACTTCAGATAGAAAGTGCTGTTTCTTAAACACTCCATCAAGTGTTGTCACACCCTTACTGCTTTTGATGGAATGTCTAAGCCAGATGATTTTTAATTGCATATCAAAAATATTTACCATGAAAGTTATATATGGATTGGCGGAAGCCAAGATACCTGTTGACTTATACATGAAGATATTACTTGAGCAATTCTAGAGATGTACTTCTAGAATTCATGGGATGTCATGAGAGTTTCTTTATTAGAAGCTTTGGCACAATTTTTGAAATGTTCCAAGTAGCCGCCAATTCAATATTAAATTCAGATATGTGCATTTTATTGTGTAAAGGCATGTTTCTAGAGCTCCACACTGTTCACCAGTTACCCAGGCATGCATCAAACCGCCGTCAAGGACCCGGTTCGTGCAGACGGATGTTTCGGGGACGATGGTCTGGTGTTCTTCACCGTCTCACGGAGACGATGCGCTCGACACTGATCTGGATCTCTCAGATCTGTGTCCACCAAGAGCAGAAGCGGATTCCAGCTACTGTCTGTCAGAGGACAGCTTTGCTAGGTTTGTATGCTCTTGAGCAATAACTGACCGCATCTTCATTCTTGACTGAGCCACTTGTTGAGATGATGTTTGTTTTTGCAACATAGCCCCGAGAAGGAAGCTCCGTCTTTGGTGCATGAGCGGAAGTTCATCGTCTTCGAGTCATGCCTGGACCAGCTACTGGAGACATGTCGCTCCTGTGCTGCCCCCAACACTCACATCGACAAGACCGTCCAGGGCTCAAGCCTTCAGGTGTCTACGCTGTGTCGGAGCGGCCATACAGAGACGTGGTGCAGCCAACCTGTCATCAGGCGGAAGCCAGTTGGCAACATCCTGATGGCTGCTGCAATCCTCTTCACGGGCTGCAGCATCAAGAAGGCCCTGCGGATGCTCAGTAGCATGGGCATCGCCTGTTTCTGCTACAAGACCTTCTTTATTATTCAGAAGGCCTTTCTGCTCCCGGCAATCGAGAAGGTATATTGAAGAAAAAGTATTCAGGCCATGCAGAGCTATAAAGCTAAAACACAACACAAAATATTATGATGGCAGTATGTACTTTAGAACTGATAATTTATTTATATCAGAAAAAAAAGAGTCAATATCTTCGCTCAAACAGCTGTGAAAAGTGCCATTTCCAAACTAGGCTGCCTTTATATGCTGATCCTTTTCAATCACGAGGGCAGTCGGTAGGGTGGCCCTATTTTCTTCTTTGGGGTATTTTAATGGCATGCTCAAAATGTGAAGAGCTGAGTGATTAATCAAATGTCTATTTCATTTCATTTGACCCCTCTTGTAGAGCAAGTATTAACAGAAATGGCATTTGTACTGTTCATCTGTGTTTCCTTGGGTATAGCAACGAAAATAACTTGGCCATAATTGAAAATTGCGGTCGTGCCAACAAATGGGACAAAAAAAGACATTGGTTTATGTCTTCATGCCTTTGTTGCAAACCCAGTTTCATTGTAGGAATCCTTCATTTTACATAACCAGGTGTGGAACAAGCACCAGCTGGAGCTGGTCTCGGCCGCAGCAGGAAGGCAGCTGGTCATCGCTGGGGATGGGAGAGCGGACTCGCCTGGCCACTCCGCCAAGTATGGTACATACACCATGCTTGACGTCGAGGACAACAAGGTTCTCCATGTTGAAACCGTCCAGGTTTGTACTGAAATCCTGAGTGCCTGAAGCACACGCTGTAGTGTTTGCCACTTAATAAAGTAATGCAGGGCTGCTCAATTAACATGCAGTGTGAGATTTATTTGCATATTTTGTCGTAATCGTCGCACCAACAAATTCAAGCTCCAGTGTGCACTTTTGGCGGCAATATGAGCTGGCACAGCTTACTGCCAGCCGAAGGGGGTAAAATGCTGCGTGAAGTGCCTCAGCATGCATTCAGACTACTGCATCCTGAACGCCTCTGTGCGAGATCATATTGCCGTTCCTGAAGCACATTTTTGCTGCATAATGAAGAAAAGTGTCGTGCCCATCCCTGCTTCTAGAGGGATGCACAAATAATTTCAATATATCAACTTCATAAAAAAATATTGCACTAAGGACAAGACGAAGATAAGAACAGTACAAGCTTTCGTCCTGTTCATATTTTTGTCTTCTCCTTTTTCTAATTGTTCTCACAATGTTTATCCAGCTAGCCCAAAAGTTAACTTTTTATACTAACATGAGTCTCATGTTTACTTCATTTGTACATTATAATGTTCTCCCCGTTTCGTTTCAGAGCAATGAAACGGGTGGCAGCTACCACATGGAGTTGGAGGGCCTTAGAAGGTCTCTAGACATTTTCGAGGCCCACTCTCTCGTAGTGGCAGTGCTTGTGACAGACAGGCACCCCCAGCTGAGTGCTTGGTTGGAACGGGAGCACCCAGACATCTGCCACCTCTTTGACTGCTGGCACGTTGCAAAAGGTAGATTTATAAAAGTTATACCAGCTCCTAAAAGTTCCACTATTGCTACCTTGAGCCAACCAAGTCTAATAAGCCTTCCTGTTTCTTTGGATTGCAAACTAGAAGACCTGCACTGCGAATGAGTATGTCCATCAACACTATAGTCTGTTTCATACTTAGCGTGCAACGCTTTCAAAGCTACTGGCGCAAGCGTGGGGCTTGATATCGTTAATCATTTGCACGCTATCTCGCGCAAACAAAACCATAGATGAAGCCACGCGCTCGCGCCAGTAGCTTTAACAGCGTTGCACGCTAAGTATGAAACAGAGTATAGATGTTAGTTTCTGCTTCTTAGATCTCTTGGTTAAACCCCTTACTAACCTGTTTCTTTGAATGGTTAGGTATTTTGCAAAGGAGCTGGCTCCTGTTATGAATCCCATGAAACAAGGTTGCGCAGCAGTTCTCAAACTCCAGGGAATGCAACAGATTGTCTTTAGGGGGAGGGTGGGGTGGGGCAGCTGAGGATGTTTAGAATGTGAGGCAGTTCAAAAGCTCTGTAGAAAAGAAAAGAAATCAAATGCCCAATTGGTTTGGAGAAAGCATATGTGTTGAAAAGCTCCGGTTGTCGTAATGGCCAGAAGTGCTTGGTGGTCTAGGCCAACTCGTCGGCGGCCCATTCGTCAAAGAGGCCAATTCGTCATAGGGAAACTCGTTGAAGAGACCAACCGGTTTGCAATGTTTCAAAGGCAAAATATATAAATTATGTCCTGAAATTTGAAAACGAATCCTGCCCTACAGCAGTCCGTAACATCGCCGCACGGTAATTTGACTATTAGTGTGCTCTTTCCCGTTTAAGAAAACTTACCGTTTTCATGGTGCAGCGGGGGACGATCACCACGTCGCGCGTACCTCACTGGGGCAGGTGTTAACCTACCCGGCTCACCTGTTCGCACAGCGACAGTCTGCGTCGGTTCATTACAAAAATATTAAAGAAAAGTAACAAAAATATGACCCCAAAATGAACATTTCTCAACTTGTCTCAAGGTACTGTCCTGTCTTTGCCTTCTTGTGACTTTTTTTGCAGTCTTGTAACCTAAGAATGGAGGTAAAAAGATAGAAACTACAAACTTTTACTTCGGGCGGTCATTCGACCCATTCGAAGAATTGCCCTATTACGAATTGGCCTATTTGATGAATTGGTTGTCAACGAGGAGGAGGAGGAAAACTTTATTCAAAAGCTCAGGTCCGAGCCGTCTTAATCGTTCGTACTGGAGGAGGAATCGTCTTCTACGACTCGGGAGTTGGCCGGATCTCGTGCTTGGTTTTATGACTCACTCCAAATGACTGACCCTACTTTCAATGCAACCCTTGAGACATTCATGGAATATTTCTGTCATTACAGTCACTGACCGATTTTTCGGACTTTTCAGGGACCGAAAAAGTGTTCCAATAATAGAGCAGTTCGAATAATCAGCAGATTAAAAATCTTGCCTTTGTTACGTCTATGCAGGTTAAAAAAAGCCATAAAGAATGCTTTGCTTCAGGTTACGCCAGCGTGCCTTGTTTCAGTTTATGCGTTTGCTTTCGGCCACTTTCTTTTAGCTTGAGAATTGCTGCCTTCTTTTCTAGCGTTATGGTCGAGTACTTTCCGCGCTTCTTAACGACACTTTGCGGCGGCGAAAGAACAGATGGGGCCACGATGTCCAAGCCAGCGTAGTCCAAAAGCATGATTCACCGAGACGAGATGAGAGGCGTAAATCCACGACTGCAATGGCGAACGAACAAAGCGAAATGGTAACCATGATGATGACAGTGAAGCACAGCTAGAGAAAACAAAAAGCCGTATAGCATCACCTAGCGGTAGGACTTAGCAGTACTCAAGTAGTGCTGCCAAACCAAAGCCAATCCATGTACAGCCAACATAGAATCTAAAATTTGCTAGGTGGTGTTTCCCGCTGATCGCTCACAATGATAACTTTTCGACTTCAAGCTGTCCGAAACACTGATCATGAGCATGCTCTATTTCTATCGGGTAAGTCATGGTTCCTCCTTTAGGTCCGAATTATCGGCGTCTGAAAAATTGATCAGCGGCTGTATTACAGAATACCTTAAAATATGTATGACAGGTGCCATCTGGTACTGGCTTTTGAAAAGAGCATACCAGCTCTTCCATAGTCAGTCTGAACACTTATTTTTATTGTGTGTACAATGACCAATTTCAGCCATCAAGAAGAAGCTGGTTGCAGCTGGGAAGTCGCGGCATTCCGAGGACCTCAGCAGCTGGACCAAGTCGGTGGTGAACCACCTCTACTGGTCTGCAGGCTCAAGTGCTGAGGACCAAGACCTGATCCTGCCCAAGTGGTGCTCCCTGGTGGCTCATGTGGCAAATGTCCACACACACCTGGACCCTCTCTTTCCGGAGTGCCAGCACAAAGAGCTCAACAAGAAGTGGCTACTGGAAGGTAAGGACATATTTGTGAGTCTTCATAATACAGTGGCCGCATATTACCATGCCTCATATTTTTGTTGTAGGTTCTCCCGCACACCAGAAACTTAAGGAGATTGTGTTGTCAAAGCACCTTCTGCGGGACATTCCCAGCCTCTCACCATCAGCACAAACTTTTGCCACGGAGTGCTTTCATAGCACTTTGTTGAACTTCGCACCAAAGCTGGTGCACTTTGGGTTCCGGAGCATGACGGCAAGGTGTGTAGGGAGGTCAGTCATTTTCTCTTGGTTTCTTAAATGCATCTACTTGCCAGGACCTACATGGCAGCCTTGCACTACAATGAAAATGCAGCGAGGCCCCAGGCGACAACGAAAGAAGGCGAAAAAAGATGGGCGGTGAAGTATCCGAAAGCAAGGAAGGAGGCCGTTGCTGCTAAGCTCAAGGGACCCTGCACCTATGGTATATAGCAGTGCTCATACACTGATCAGCCAGAACGTTGTGACCACCTACCAAAAACTGTGTTGATTCACATTTGGATGCAAAATAGTTGCAAGGATCGTCTGCGGTGGAGACCCATATTGAACATTCTGATAAACTGGGCTCAGAAACACTTGCATTGTGACCTGCATCATATCTAGCTGTCAGCAGACCCACAGGTAACGGCCTATTTTGGTTCAACAAGCGGAAAAAGTATTCACCGTCCACATTTTGTGATGCGTGGACAGGCAATGCTTTGGCATCTACTAACAGTTTTACCTCCCACTCTTGATCTGTAGTAACCGCAGCAGCTCGCGAACACGCGGTGATTTTTGCAGTTTCCGAGATACTTGTTCCAAGCTTCCAGACCATCACGATCTGCCCTTTGTCGAAGTAAGCTACATCAGCAGCATTTCGTTATACATACACGCATTGTCAACAAAATTATCCCTCTATATCTCTCTGCACCCATTAACTACCATCTGCGTCAGCAGGTGGTAGATAATGCGGATGCCACTTCAGCAAGGCACACTCAGTCACACAGTGTAAGGGTGGTCAAAATGTTTTTGCTGATCAATGTATTTGTTTATTACTAGTGCGAAATCTTACATCTTTGGGTATCTCATTGCAGAGTACGTGGGGGAGCTGATGGATGCTGTGCTTGACATCTCCACCGTCATGCCCTCGTACAAGGCCGCTGCAGCTCACTACTGCCGGGACGCTCCTCCCTTTCTCTCCAGTGCCTATGAGCGTGCGGACAAACGAGCACTGGCAGAGAACCACTATTCGAGGTTCAATTCCTAGGTGGTTGGTGTCGTAGCCGTGGATGAAAAACCCTTGACTCTCGGTGTGGCTCTGTGTGATAGGAGAGCCAGGTTTATGTCCCTCAAGTTCTTCAGGAGTCGTTTCGCTGTCTGGATTGCATGCTGTGTCATGCCATTGCTCTGAGCGTAGTACGGACTTGAGGTTATGTGGTTTGCTTCCAAACATTCCACTAGATGCTTGAATTTGGCTGAGGCAAACTGAGGACCGTTATCCATGCGTACAGTTCTTGGCACTCCGAACCGTGCAAAGATTGGTTCGAAGACCTGAGCGATGTCTTTTGTTGTAGTGGCCTTTAGTTGCTCCACCTCAAGAACCTGGAGTAGTAGTCCACAACTACTGTGTAGTCTCTCCCTTCCAGTTTGAAGGGGTTCATGCCAATAGTGTCCCATGGGTTTTCAGGCAAAGGCATCAACAGCAGGGGCTCAATTGGTGGCTTTCGATGTTATTGGCAGACACAGCATCTTTCTACGAAGTCTTGTACCAGTGTTCCAATACTGGGCTACCACACCAATGGTCTTGCTCTTGCGAGACATCGACTTGTGCCCCATGAAGGTGTGGCCAGCATGTAGTCTTTCTAACACCTCAAGCCTCAGGCTTGGTGAGATGACAAGTCTGTCGCCCTTGAAGAAAAGACCGTCGACCATGGAAAGTTCACTCGCAATCTCTGCGAAGCACCTTAGTTCAGGTCGGCCATGACGAGGTGCACAAGGTAGCCACTCTGGCAAGTGTTAGGTCTGCTTGGATGCCTGCCCTGATTCTGTCCAGCATTTCAACTCCTTGTAGTCTTATACTGCGCACTCAAGGTCTCTTTCGTCATCCTTGACTGGATTTTTTGTGGCTTTCGGGACAGCAAATCAGCAGTGTACAACTCGTTTCCTGGAGTGTGTGACATAGGGTAGTCGTATGCGCATCCGAAAGCGTTGAAGCCGGGGACTCGGCTCATCTAGCCGCTTGATCGTGGGCAGCGTGCACGAGGGGCTTGCGATCCGTTTCTACATGGAATCCAAGGAGGAACTTGCGGAGGTGTTTACATGCCCATGTGATGGCTAACACCTCCTTTTCGATTTGGGCATATCGTTCTGTTTTGGAGAGCGAACGTGATGCATACGCCACTGGTGACAGCCTGTCCCTGCCTGCTGCAGCAGAACAGCTCCTAGCACGTAAGATGAAGCATCGACTGAGACAGTATGCGGCTGCTGGGAGTCGTAGTGGACGAGAACTGGTGTTGCGTTCAGTGCCTGCTTGATCCAGTTGAAGCTTTGTTGCTGAGCTGGATCCCAAAGCCACTCTGCATCTTGGTGCATCAGGTCCATCAGCGGTTTTGTCATGTCCGCCAGACCTGGAAGGAACTTTGCTAGGTGATTTGTCGAGCCCAGTGAGGACCTCACTTCGGACAAGTCTGATGGTGGGTCGAGTTGAGTGATGGCTTCCACCTTGCTAGGATCAGCACCGAAACCTTCTGCAGATACCACATGTCCTAGGAACTTGACCCTGCTTTGACGAAAGGTGCATTTGTTGATGTTGAGGGTCACTCCTGCTGCTTCCAGCTGGCTCAACACCTTGTATAGATTCTTGTGTTCCTCCATCGTTCGCAGGAAACAATGACGTCAGCTTGTAAACATGCCAGACCGTCCTGTCCTTCGAGCACTCGAAGCGTCTCTCATTGGTACAGCTCTGGTGCTGTCGATATTCCGAAAGGCAGTCTCTGGATAAAGGTTGTGTACTCGCGAGATTGTTCAGCGAGGGGCACCTGCCAGTACCCGGCTCGAGCATCTAGGCAGCTGAACACTTGCACACCGGCTAGTTTGGCGAGGCACTTGTCGACTGTTGGCATCACCATTCCTTCACGAACCGCCTTTTGGTTCAGTTGACCGTAGTTGACACAAACTCTCAGCTCACTGCTCTTTTTCTTGGGGAGGGGGACTATAGAAAAGCACCACCCTGTTGGTTTTTCCACCTTCTGGATGACCCCTATGCCTTGCATCCTTTCCAATTCCTTCTCTACATGTGGGAGCAGTGGAAGAGGAACTTGCCTTGGATATGCGACGGCGTAGGGCTTGGCATCGTTCTTCACTTTGATGCGGTATTCAGTCTTTATAAGTCCGAATCCGGATGTCAACCTAGCATAGTGATCCAGAAGATCGGAGATATCGCTTGATCACGCACGTCTCCCCAAGCTCGAGTGGGCACTGTATAATGCCAAGAGACTCCACTGCTGGTCGGCTTAGCAATGCCTCTCTCCAGCCTTCGATGACATTGTCTTGTGTGCTTGCACCACGCCGGTCAATTGTGGCTTTGAAGTACCCCACTGTCGCATTTGGCGTTTGGGCCAGTCAGTGTCAGTGTTGAGGTCTTTAGGGGTCCCATGGTCTCCTTGTTGTAGTCGTGAAGTGCAATGGCAGTTACGTCTGGACTGGTGTTGACCTTGATTGTGGCAGGCGAGCCGTTGACATTGACAGTGACTCCCCATGGTTCCGTGGTTGACCGGGTTTTGACCTCACCAAGGTAAACTTCCTCGACACCCTTGCTGCGCTCTGAGAAGCGTGTCGATGTTTCATGCCAGCCTTTTTGTGACAGGCACACTGATGCGAAGTGGTCCGTTTTCCTGCAGTGGTTGCATGTCTTGTTTGAAGTCGGGCAATGCGCTATCGTGTGGTCGCGTGCACCGCCGCACCACCTGCAGTGTCCTGCTTCGGTCTTGTTCTTGTGCTGGTGTAATGCTCGCATGGGCGGTTTTCTTGCTTGTGGCAATAGACTACTTCCATAAAGCCCTACATGCAACACGGCGCGCGTTGCACTCTGGGAACTAGTTGGCCAGCCAAGGAGGAGGGTGGCATGGTTTCGGTTTCGATCGACACGTCGGCAAGAGATTATACACAGAGCGTGGACTATTAACGGCCGTTATCTCATGTTTTCTGGTCCCGAGAGCGTCATTTGTGGTTTCTAAACTAATCTAAATGGCCAGACCTCGAAGCTATAGACAAGCCCGAGACGTATAGCTTGTCTTAACTTATGCTTGTTGTATTTTTGTATTTGAGCCTTTCTGTTAGCGTTCCAATCGAGGTATGTGGACGAGCCACTGCTGGAAATCTCGACGCTGCATAGCTCGGGGATCTTGCTTGTTTACGAATCAACAAGTTCTAGCAACCAATAAGTATGCGTACATCGAGCTCGCGCCTTTACATTAGTGTTGTTGATCAGGAAGTTTGTTTGTTTCGTGCGTCCATAGATGAAATATCCCTTTTTGCAATTACTGTTTTTCTTAATACGCCGGAGTACACGAGGTAAAACTCGGAGGCGCCATTGAAAAGCTCAATTTTAACACACTTATCTCTTATCTGTACCGACCCGCAGCATTGCACGAAGTGTGGTCCCCACCCGCTTGCATTCCACTAATGTTCAACATGGCGTATGTGCATAAAGTTATTCTGCCAATCATATAGGCACATTCGCACATACAGACCGTTTTTAGAAAGCAAAAGTCGAGCACTTGTGTGAAGAATGTCGCACCGTTCGCCAAGAGTGTGCCGGACGGGCATGAACCCCTATGCGGTGCGCCAAACGAACGAAATTATTCAAAGCGCGTTTGACGATTGCTAATGGCCATAATATTTGTTATGTGTTTGCTTTCTTCCTGCCTGAGTATGTCGAGATAATTTCAGACACATCGTTCAGGCACAGATCTTGGGCGTCAGTAAAAGCTCGTCCAAAAAGGTTTAGCGAGGAGTAGGGGTCGCTTGTCGGGGCCTCCGTCGTAGCTAGCCGATCTCAGCGTTTGCGAAAACTTAATCTTCTATCAGCATAAAATTTGAGTGGGAGATATATGATGACACGGGGAAGACATCATAGTAACTTTTGTACAGTAGTGAGGTCGAATTTATTGTGTTTCCTTAAAAGTTCATGCGTCAACGCTGGGCTCAACTTTGATACTCCTGTGAGAATGCGGCTTGCTTTTTGCCTAGTGAAATAACAAGAAGCGGACGTTTGGCAAACAAAATAGGTGAAAGGCTCCAGATAAACAAATTTCAGTTCTAGTTTACTGGTACTAGACGGGATTATTGAAATCGAACTCAAAGATGCACTCATGGGGTGAGGTGACTAAGCCACGTCTTACTATACGTTTGCATACGCACTCATAATATTCAGTGTTTCGGGAACCAAGAAAAATGCCCCGGTCTTCGTTTTGTATCGCTCGAGAATGAGTGTATTGTACGTTCGTGAAAAGTCAGATAATCGAAAACGCAAGCAGTGCGTTTGGTCCCGGCGTGATAGCATGAGATGAAGCTGCTCAGTCGAAATCGAAACTGAGTGGCCAACTAGTTCCCAGAGTGCACTGCGTGGTATTTTGCCGCGATGGGGCGCGTCGGTTTTGGAAGAAGTCCATTCTTCCTGACTTCATCGGCCGCCGGGGTCGCTTGTTCGCTTCTGCGTATCTCTTTTTGTTGCTGCTTGACCACCTTGGAATTATGCCCCGTCGAGATGGCGGTTCCAATGTCAGTTCCGAGGTCAGCTAAAGTATTTCGCTCAGCTTGACGTCGATGAGTCCAATGACGAGTCAATCCCTGATCAATTCTTTTTTCAGTTCCCCGTATTCGCACGTTTCATCCATCTTATAGAGATCCGTAACAAAGGCAGTGCCTTTGTTACGGTTTCACGTGCCTCTTGTTTTCGGCTGTTGAACTTCGCCCACTCGTAGGTCACATCAGGACAGGGTAGAGACGCCTTGAAGACGACTGCACTTTCCACTACAGTCTGACTGGTTTTAGGGCCCACCTGGGGGCATAGGGTAGCTTCCTAACGGTTTACACGGACACACGGACGTGTTGGAGAAACAGAGCCAAGTAGACCCAAGAATAGTCGTCGCCATTGCTGTGAAAAAGGCAAAAAGGCAGTCGAATGCATTTTTGCCTTTAGTATTGAAAAGTGCCGTTGTCTTTCAAGGCGTCTCTGTACCCTGGCATGCACTATCCTTTTGGTTAGCTTACATATGTTGATTCAGGCTCTCGCACAAACTGCCGTTGACCAAAAGTCCGCATTGGAATTACAGTGCCAGGCTTTACTAAGGGTTTTCTGACTAATAGGTAAGCATCAGGTAGCACCAACTGTGGCAGCCTACCACCAATTAGACATTCCTTTTTGAGATTGGGACTTTTGTTCGTCATTAGTTTGTTAGTCTAATAGACCTTTTCATCCCGGTAGTTGTCTGACCGGCAGATAGTCTAACCGGCAGATAGAAGGTGCTGATGCACTCGTTGCAATTAGGTTGCTTCAATTTGTTTGATTTCGGTTTCACAGTGCATGCGGCTGTGTGATTTCGGTTTCCATGTGATTTTGTTTCTGTTTTATGTCATTTTCGCTTAATTTTGTGAAACAAATCTGTCCCTTGCAGCTCACAACCAATGAAACAGTGGTACTGAGCCACTTTGACAACCACTAAGTGGTTTTTAGCCTCAATTGCAGGCATTTTTACTAACACCTTTGACACATCTGATTATCTCCATCATTAATTTTGGCTAGGTTCGGTGGCGAAGCGACTGAACTGATGCACAGTGAGGATTCAAGTCTATGGTCGTATTCAATGACACTAGTTTGCAGAAAAATTAACTACTGAAGAGAACAATGCATCATTGCATAGTGAAGAAGCAGGTCCACAACCCATTTAACAATATACTGAATTGTGAAGAACAGATGCACTTGCAAGTTCACTGCTCACTGTTTAGTTTTCGTGGACATCAACTGTCTGAGAACTTCGCAGACTGGAAAGTCTCGTATAGTGACGCAGGTAATCTATAGAAGGAAGTGAAATTGTTTCTGTCTGTTTCGGACATTTCTTTCATTGTCAGCCCTGCTAAAGTACTCATTAACAGCATATCAGGATATTGGCCTTAGGAAATACAAATTCGCTTAGGGTGTACTCGAGGTATGATATAAGTGAAAGACTCGTCAAGTTACACCTGATAGCTGGCTTCCGTAAAATAAAATTAAAAGGCACAATAGAAGAGACATCAGAAAGTTTGGCAAATGTCGAACACAAGGCAACATGCCACTTCATGAACCTGTGTAGATCAATGTTTACTTGTTTGAACAGACGTGCTTGATGCAGTCAACTATCATTAAATCAAACTCCAGGAAGCCACAGATCTGTTTGAAATATCAGAAGTCTAAATTATCAGAAATTCATTGAAATATGATGCAGCAAAGTAGCAGTTTGTTATAGGAATAGCTGCACATTCTAAGCAGATTTGTTTTACTCTCCTATACACAGGCCTACTTATAAGCAGCTGCACATAAATCATTGGTGAAGTTCAAAGGGAAAAGTGGTTTTGACTCAAGATTTTCTAATTGAATATTGAATAGCCTCTCCAAGCCTTTTACTTCGATTTGAAATGACAGATTTGGCCATATTGAATGGGTTAAAGCAGCGCAAAAAAGACGAAGGACCAGTAAAAGGAAACACACAGACACAGCCCTGTGTCTGTGTATTTCTTTTTATTTCCTGTGACGTATTTCCTGTGTTATATTGAATGGGTGTTTTAACCCATTCAATATGACCATCAACCAACTCGCCCAACTTTCCACCTTGTGACAGATTTGGCATAAAGCTTAATCAAAAAAGACGCCCAGCTATCCTAATCGAGGGAATTTATAAATCTGCTTGATATATGCAAATATTCTTTCTTTAGTCTAAAGTTTAACCCCCTCAAAAAATTAAAAAAAAAGTCAAGCACGAATAATGAAATCAGATTGTCAGGACAGTTCGGCTTGCATTATTGCGGTGGGTCATCGAATGCACTTCTCATTGAGCACAATGCTAGCCACTGAAAATAAATCTCTTCACCATCGGCAGCGTCGCGTTCGGGCGATTTTCAAGCAGACATTTTTTTCTCAGCGTTGCATATTACGGGCCCCTAGGCACTCTCACGCTCTCTGTGAATTTTTTGTGCGTGAAGTCCCAAGTTTTATATTTAAATTAATTAAATTGAACTGGCTCATTTAAGCAAATCATAGAGCACTAAAAAAACTTCAGACATGAACAAAGCATGGTGTAGTTTTTTCTAAGTTGATAAAGCTAGTTTATGTTGCAAATGCAATTAAGAACATCAAACATGTAGGTGCAATAATGTGACGAAACAAATTGCTTGATCCTGACGCACCGCGATGCCTAGATTCAGATAAGATGCACATTAAACGTTTGTTGCCTATCTTTTCCACAAGTGGAAGACTCTTGGAAAAGATAGGGGGCTATAATGTAAAGCAACTGTTATGAATGAAAATGATGATGCTGTCATGAAACGGCTGTTTATGCTAATTGTTTCTGTCACCTTTTTTGTGTCTTATTGTGAATGTTGCGCCGCTATCAGTGAGCAAACCTGAGTTACATTGGCTTTTTAACCTTTGTGCTATCTTAGAATCATATATATACTCAATGTGCGTCAGTGCTAATGTTGATTCCCGTGCGTCATATGGCCTCCTCAAAGGTATCCGGGAGTCAGACGGTGAAAATAGTCAAAACGTGCTACAGAACTTGGCTGTGTAATGTGGTAATGCAATTAAGTAGTAACATATAAATATTGAATGACAATTTCCGAAGTAAAAAAATAATATCCGGTGAAATGCAACGAAAAACGTCAATACAATGCATCCGCCAAGGTGCGGAGGGGAGAGCAGAGCGACAAGTTGAAGCAACCTAATGGCGGCCGCATCATGCGATTCCGAGATGGCAGCACCTATGCGAGGGTGGGCGAAAAGGCCTTTGAAACGAGCATCTAGAATTGGGTTAAGCAAAATTCTACCAAATGGACCTCAGAAAAAAAAGAACCGTCTTTTTACCTCTGCTAAAAAGCTACACGTCGCAGGAAAGTGAAACTACAGTGGTTGGGGTAGAACGCAAGTTTGAGAACATGACGTTACTTGAATAAATTGAGGAAAAGAAAAACCAAGCAGGCATCCATCTAAGCCTAATATAGTAAAAATAAGAACTGACATTTATATTGGGTAGAAACTCTTGGCAGCAACAAAGAAAAAGTTTCTTAGTGTCAAGTGTTTCTCACCGATATCAATCCCACATCCGTCCGCAGTGCAAGTTCTTGTTCACACAATATTAGGTTTAGGTAAACAGCAGCTCATAAAACAATTTGGTTTTTCACTTTTAATCTTTGGATCCAAGTAACGTCACATTCTAGCCCAGTCGTTAACGTCGCATTCTCACAGTTTCAGCTTCCTGCGGTGCAGTTGATTTACGCAGTCCGAAAAACAATTCTTTTGTATCAAGAACATTTGTACATTTGCTGTTGTTTATTTGGCTTCATTCTTTCAATATAAGCCAGTATGTCTACACTTGGGGTGTGCTCAGTCAGTCTTAGAAATGGTACTCTTACGGATTATACTACGCTGTACAAGGCTAGTGACATTGCTTCCTTGCGTGTCGAGGGTTTGTTTCTTGTTGATTTACAGTTCCGCTTTGTCCGTGGTTTTATGTTGTTTAGACACTCTTTCAGCCCTTGAATGCAATGTCGAAGGCTGCTGGGAATGTGGCCTTTCTGCAAACAGATTTTGCTGCAGCAGCTCATCACATGTTTAAACAGTAGGCTGGGTCTGTAGGTCGATGTGCTCATATCATGACAAGTGGTGTAGCATATAGGGTGGTAATATACTGGGTGTTTTCGCAACGACTTTCAAAAATCCTAAAAATTGGGGCGTTTGAAAAAATAAAAATAAAATAAACTGTCTTCAAGAACTACCAGCCACGGCGGACGTCGCGAATTGCCAAAAACATACTAATTAGCCAGCTAATAAAAATTTGTTAATTAACTTTTTAATTAGTGGAATTAGACATATGGTTCCAATTAGAAAGTTGCTGGGCGTCATCGAAAACCACTAAATCAGACATTTTCGGAAAGACTGAGCGCGTGAGAAGAGCAGTAGCGCACTAAAGTTACCACTCGTGGAGCAGGTACAAGGCTGGGGCTAGATAAGAGGCAGAAAAATCGTTTGGGCGGCTTACCGCAACCACTAGCCTTGTACGTGCTCCATGAGTGGCAACTTTTGTGTGCTACTACTCTTCTCGCACGCTCGGTCTTTGTGAAAATGAATGATTAAATGGTTTTCGATAACGCTCAGCAACTTTCCAATTAAAACCCTATGTCTATTTCCACTACTTAAAAAGTTAATTAACAAATCTTAATTACTTAGTTGGCTAATTGGTATGATTTTGACAATTCCTGACGTCCAGCGTGGCTGGTACTTGGTTCCCGAGAACAGTCTTTTTTTTTCAAATGCCTTAATTTTTAGGATTTTTGAGTCTTTGCAAAAACACCCGGTATAGTGTTATATGAAAACCTTTCTCATCTGGTAGTTTTACCAGTTGTGGATATTAAATATTGACTGGCGACAAAAGCATGATTTATTAGTCTTGCAATTTCACTAATACCCTCTTTAACATGCCCCCCCCCCCCTATCATTACAATGTTACATGAAACTTTCCCCCTGTTGAGAATAGTGCGTGCTGCAGGTTACCATGTGCCAACCCCTCTAGCAGAGATGTCGTTTTTTCCTTTACCTTTTCTGCAGATTCTGCATTGCCATTTTTCTTATCTGTGACATGGGAGTCTTCCAGTGCATAAGTTGTCCGGTATCCAGACTGTACTAGAAAATCGAGGTCTTATCACATGTGATAATTTTTTTTTTAGAAAGTTGAGTTTTGCTGTGAATCGTTCCATGAAGTTAGTACAAATGTGTTTCCAGGTGCCTTTCTGTTCCTGACTGAGCAAAACGTGAAAATTAGTAAAATTTTCTGCAACAATTGGTGATCAAGTATTTGTTGATAACAGACATGGGAAGCGCACTTGAACCGAGTTAATGGGAGGACTTGCAGCAGAACCAGACTCAGTGAGAAAGGTCAAGACGTGTTGCAAGAAGTATATTTTTCAGTACAATACGGAAACGGACCATCTTGTATATTCGACCTACATCACCCTGTTCTGGTTTTGTGTTGTATAATAAATCTGTGTTGATTCCAGGCCGTTTTTGTCTAGCCACATCAGTTATAGCATGATGTACAGGAGTTCTTCATATGGCAGATACCTTTTATTTCTTGAAACCGACATAACTTTCGTCGGTGGATGGGAACTCTAGTCGAATTCGTTGCACGGCGCAGCTGGGCAGTGGCACCCGGTTACCGCGCCCCAGCTTATGGTGAACCCACCAAGTGAATTGCCGGTAGGCAGTGTAGCGGTGCCTCCTAAAATGAGATGATTGCATGAAGTACCAGTCAGTTGCCAGTTCAAGAGAATATAATAGAAACTAACTGCAATTTACAAAAATTTTCTTAATATCTAGTTACATGGTAGCAATATCGATAATGCAGGAAGAAGCATACCTTTGTATTTTTTATTACTTGTCATCACCGAGGTCAATCAGTCATTGGCATTTATAAAAATTTACTTCTCGTTACGCAATTTTGTTATTTTTTCCTTGAGATATCGCACCCAACCATGCTGCAATGATGACCTGTATATGTACCAGTTGCTATCTGTATTATCTGAAATGCTATGAATACAGCGATGGACGAGCTTGAAAGCAAATTTTATTGAATAGTAAACTCTTCATAGATTGTGCATGTTAACACGTGTGTTTTATTTGGTGACAACTATTTTCTGCCATGTTGCAAAAGATAGCGTAGCTGCGATAGTGCTTTAACTGTCAAAGCTAGTTGTGCGATAGCATTTGATTGAGAATAAACACAAAGCCATGTGCTTTTGCAGCAGTGCGTAGCTGAAGCACGGTGGAAGCTACATTTGCCTCGACAATGCAGCACAAAACAGGTGATGCCGAGTACAGTGCAGGCAATACAAGTTACAGAACTCTTCTATGGTGGTTTATCCTTTTATCTTACAAATCCAGAAAAAAAAGGAGCATAAGAAAACTGGAATCATGGAATGTTGATTTCTGAAGGAGAGGCAGTATCAAGTGAGAAAATCATCTTCCTTACATCATGACTTCTGCTAGAATTACAATATACATACTCTTGTGGGCCCCTGTCTCCTGCATCAAGAGGGCAGAAGTACCGGAGCTTGAGGTACTCTAGGTCCAAGATGTCGGTGTTTAGGCAATACAGCTCGAACAAGGGGTGCTTTGTTACACAAGGCACCCCCTGGTCACTGCACATACGCACCACATTGTGCAACTCCCTGCAGCACACCGACTCCTCGACTGTCTGCATTGGTCTGCAGACGCTGCCACAGGAGCACCTGTTAGTACAAAGAGATTTGTTTTTCTATTTATTCACCCTTAGTATTCTCGAGACCTACAAAGTGTGTGGTATGTACAAATATGTTCGTGAAAAAGTACTAAATTCGCACAACCTTCACAACGTGTGTTCTTTACATCTTTGGTTTGCAAGCACTCACAGTAGATTACATTCCTTCAGGGAAGATTAGTAGCCGAGCATGTTGAACGGAACATGAAATCGCAGAACCAGCTGGGGATGCTGGGCTCTGTCCATCCCTCTCCTGTTCGATCTCGATGAGCATCGTACCGCCGTGTACCGTTACTACATGACATATTGCACTGACGCAATGTCTCGGCTACAGTGTGAAGCACTGTTGCTGCACTACGGCAGGCAGTCTTCAGCGATAAGTGTGAGCGAAGATTCTACCAGAGCGAGCGCGATGCTTTGAGCGGGACCGCTGCGCACGCGCGAAGGGGAAACGTCGTGCAAAACCACCTCGGGCTTGTAGCATGGTAGCACTGGTTACGTACGCACTTGCGGCGGAGCACCCGGGCAGATTGTGTTGCTACATCACGAAAATAAAAAGCGCGAAAGACGAGGACAAGTGGAAGACTACACAGGACAAGGGTTTGTCCTGTCTAGTCTTCCACTTCTCCTTGTCTTTCGCGCTTTTTTATTTTCGTGATGTTTACCCAACTAGGCCAACAAATTATTTCGCTAAAGATGTTGCCTACACTAGGGTGCCTTCATGTGCGCTTTGCTTGGGGTGATGACATCTGGCCATTTTGTTTCGAACGCTTATTTTTATTTTTTGTTCTGAAGCGCGTGAAAGGGCGTGTCCCTGCACGCGCTCGTGGCGCTGACTGTGTTACGGCGACATTTTGTTTCCTGCGATTTCTTTGTATTTTCCCTGTGGGCGCGTGCTGTCGGCATCGGGTACTACAAACGATGGCATCACCCTAAACAGAAGGGCATTGAGGCACACTAGCCTACACGATCCAGCCCTCGCGCGGGGAAAGCTCTTTCGAAGGCCACACGCGCTTTTTGGTTCGAAACTTGCGTTTTTATACATCTTTCAGTCCTTCCATAAAAGCGTTTCGCGACACATTTATTGCCGTGTTCGTGCGTACGTACACTTTTGGATAGCCGCCGTTGCAAGCGTACTTTAGCTACTGATCTTTGTTAACGCGAGCGCTCCTTCGACAAAACCACGTTTCGCAAGCTTACCAACAGAAGTTACACGCTAATACAACGACCTGGTTCAGACAGCGTACTTTCATCATTCATGACAGCGCGGCTAGCGCGCTGTCATTAAATCGTCTCGCTGCTTTATTACACGTGCGCGCGCGAATGCATTCGCGGACTCTTCTGTGACTAGACTCACCAATTCGCCGTGCCGACGCGCCGGGCTGCTGGTGGATGTGGGCTGCCTGGCCAGCCTGGCGTTTCCGGAGAGTCGGACGACTCCTCGTCTGTTGCGGACGACGATGCCGAAGGATCGTAAAGATATGGCTCTAAGCCGAATCGCTTTTCGCTCACCATAGCCACTAGCGATCTGTTGACGTCTTCGTCTTCGCTAATGTCATCGTACCCACTGCCGCTGCCACCACTCTCGCCATGTAGACCTGCCATCGCACACTCAAGGCAGTTGAAGCAGCTCTGACACCTCCGCGCCTCTGCTGGCCCCGCGATATCTCTACAGCCCTTGGGTACTTCGACAAAGCGAGATTGTAACGCGTTGACGCCTCCAAGTGGCAAAACTCGTCACTACGGTACGCTTGGTCGTCCGAGGCACGATGACGTCAAGACGTCTGCCGGATCTCCCGAGATGCATCGCGCTCCTCCATGGCTGATTTTGAAGCGCTCGCCAAAATCGCGGCATTTAGAGCCAAAAATATAGCCATCTGCTCAAAATACGACCGTGCGATTATTCATTACAGGTTTAGCTGATCATATTGAACTCATTTCTTGATGTTTTCTCTATATTTCAAGTTTCGATTCCGTATCCCTTTAACGCTACCATTCTCTAAACAAGCCTCATTTCTATTCTCTTTCTCCCTCTCTCCATGTAAAACGCATTCGTAACGGCGATGCTTATTCAACATATTCGCTAAAACAACCACCGCTAAAGCCTTTCGAAGGCGGTGTCCAGTGAGGCGTACACTTCAAAAAGAGTCTTCACCTGTTTTTACTGTAACACCTTTTTCCAAACTTTTTTACGCAATTCAAACATAAACGGTGTTTCATAAAACAACATTTTATTTCACAATTAGGAAAAAAAAGCTGTATTACTTAGAATAAATGTTTTGAAAGGGTTTAGTCATGAGTTTAAGACTCTGGTACATCTGTTGGGAACCCGTAAGGGTTCAAAATGGTTTAGTCTTTGGACACAGCTGCTGGAGATGAAGCAAGCCCGTTTTCTCACTGAGTGGTGGGGTACGGGATATATGTATGTAATGGTACGTTCGTAAGGCTGTCGGCGAGGACGCAATTACTGAACGCGCTCACTCATAGCAAACTATAAAATCTAAACAGCCGTGACAATGCCATTATATGCTACCGTTTTTTTTTTTTTTTTTGTTGCGCTGCTGTTTGGCAAAGTCTCTACCATACTACATGCAGCGGTAACGTGCTCCCTGACAGGACAGTCTCAACGGAAATGACAAGTCTGCAGGTGATTTTGGACAGTGAAGTTTCTGGTCTGAGAGAGCGACTTGTTTGGTTTATGTTATTTAACGTTACAGTGCACCAGAAACAAAACAGCAACAAAACACTCACGGACACAGGCACACTAAACATAACACAATCGCCCAGCGCTGACTCACAACTCTTGGTTTGTATTGATCATCTTCTTCTACGTACAAAGAACAAGCTCCTCTTCTATGCATTAAGGACGAGATGCCAATCCAAAAATTGGAAAATTGACAAATATAAAACTTACTTACAAATAAAAAACAAAAATAAACATTGAAAGATGATGAATGATAGCTGAAAAAGTATGAATAATTCTCACTGTTGCTGCCTGAGAGACCCTTTGGCCAAATATTCAAGTTCCCTTTTCGAAAGAGTTATGGGTGGGTTGCTGACACAGCTGGCATTAAGTCTTTCAATGCTTGCTGCTACTATAATTTCCCTGGTGACCTGGTTGAGACTCTTGCCTAGCACAGTACAATTGTTTAAAAACGCCGAACATCCGCAGTCCCTACAGTGTATTCCGAAATGTCGCGAGCTGGCGTTGGCGATGTTGTTGCTATAGCTCTCGAGGGCGGTAATTTAGACACAAACCAGCCTTCCCTATGTGCTCTCCCCCGTAAGAAAGTGAAGCACCCATTACGAGTGTTTCACAACTCAAGTCAGAATTTTTTCGCCTTTGTCAACACGTATAGAGACTATCTCAGCATGTGCTTCTTTCATAATATGCACTACAACCTGCTACACCTAAACCTGTTATCCTCCTCCATACATATCTCAACGGTGTGATCGTGTACTCAAAATTGAACTATGACAATCGTAGACCAATCAATATAAATTTTCTCCGTTTTCTTTGTACATCAAAGGCTGGAACTCACTTCCTGATAACATTGCGACTGTTAAGCACCCGTTTTTGTTTCGTTCTAAGTGCAAAATGTACTTGGGAAGGTGACCACTTGTGCTCCCGTGCCTCTAGTTTTTTACATATTTACTGTGAACTACCTACATAGTGCTGCTATTCAAACCTTTAATGTACACTAACATAATGCATTAATTCTTTAGCCTTCAGACGTTCTTGAGAGTAATTAAGCTTGAACTCATATCTGAACTATCTTCACGTATTATTGTGCAGCAGAGTGCTTCCGAGATTTTAACTTTTTCGTGATGGCAAGGGGTTTGTATCTGTAAGCGAGATTTATAACGACTCCTGCTGCAGCCTTGATGAGGCGATCAGTATGAACAAATAAATGAATCGAATCTCAAGGCGCCCACCAAGTTTCCCGAAAAAGCAGAATACCACGTGGAGACTGATTGCACATCGTTGCACGAACAGCGCTTCTGGGGTTTTAGCCTATTGACATAGGTACTACGAAGCCTTCCGCTCAAGTTTAGTACAGTGCACTTCAAACGTGACGCCGCCACGGCATTTGCCGTTTCTGACAGGCCCTGCGGTGGCCGACTGAACTATCTGAAAAGAATTTGGGTTCTTGATTTCAATCCCATCCCGAGAAGGCATTTCGAACGTTTTGGTGACAAATTTAACAGTAAGTAGCCGACACGAGCTCAATGTTTGGGAACCCAGTGGCGGCGTTACGTTCGGCGTGCAATGTACCTCCCATGTATCGCTTAGTTTGTAATGTCGTGCCGTTTTGCTATTTTCAGAAAGGCGTCGGTGTAGCCCATTCGGCTTCCGTGTATGCTTGTCCGCTCAAAACGGAAGCACCGGCAAGCCTTGCCTCAACAAGATCTGTGCACAGACCGACTCTCAGAGGCGCAGTGTGCACGGCGGACGTGGAGCAGTGCGGCAGATATCAGGGCGCCCTCGAAGCCACATGTGCCGTCGCCGCCGATCGGACTCCTTCTCGGAAGGGGCACACAGCTCGCGAACTGCACGAGAAGGCGCGTGGCCCCTCTCGTGCGGAAATAGCCGTCGAGTTTGGACGCCTTTCCGCACGCTTCTACAGATGTTCCGCGCGGCGGTCTCTCTGAGGAGAAGGCGAAAAACTGTTGGCCTAATCCCCGTTGGCACCAGATGCCGCGTTGGAGTCCGCTGCTGCTGCTGAGCGCCGCGGGCCGCCTCAGTTCGATGTTTATTTGACGAGATGAAGAACTTGGTTCCACGGTTTTGAAACAGTCTATATATATATATTTTTTTTTTTGGGGGTGGGGGGGGGGGGGGGGGTGGGGATAAGGTAGGGGCGGTCTTTGTTTACGCAGCCCGCGCGGCAGCACATGTCTGGTCAGGAACCCCGAACAAGAGCCACCCGCCGTGGATTCTGTAGTGTGAACCCAGGCCAAAGGAAAGAGGAAAAACAAACAGAATAATTATTTATACCTTCGTTCAGCATACCCTCAGGGAGTAATGTCTTAGAGAGAGAAGTGGTTACAATGCGTAGGTGAAAAAAACTTACCAGCGACTTATGTCTACAAAGATCGCCAAGTGCTGTAAACATCGACTTGCTCGAGAAGGACGACGAGCGAACCTGCCACCAGAGCTTTCCGTTCTAGCCGCTAGGTACCGTTGCCTTCGCAGAAGTCACCAATAATGCACAAAATGCTTTCGCATTAAAAAAAAAAAAAAAAGAGAGTTATAGCGCAGAAGAAAAAAAAAAGAGTTAATTAAAGATTGCGATCCTTACTGCTGCCGACATTGCTCACCTAATCGAGGAACGCTCGGAAACTTAGCTAAGCCTCTTCTTTGAGCCGAAGTCCTTCCAGCGTCAAATGAACCGTGCCTGAGACGCTAATGGCTGGCATATTTCTTTGTCGTCCGCGATCATCTGCGATCATCTAGGGGTCGGACAACGCCGACATCAGCAGGCAACGGGGTTGCTAGCACTACCCGGAAACGTTAAAGGAACTAATCCCCATCAGCTTACTTCCTAATAGATGCGCCAGCTCTTCTTCGGTCGTGGGCCTCCGCCGAAAGACACGCTCGCTTGACGTTTCTTTGCTTCGTTTTCGGCCAGTCACATCGCCTGCTGCCGAGAGCGTGCAGACGAACTACGCCGCCTTGAAGCCAGAACAGCGGCTGCTACGACGATGGGTGTCTGCGTCTGCAAATGGCATGACAGACGCGGGGAGGCATGCAGCAAGAGTAACAACCCATGTATTTATAAGTTCACTCGCGCAGAGTCGACGAGCAATAAAACGTAGCAGACCAGCCGTTTAGTCGGCGTCAACTTTATATATATACAGCGTGTTTCTTTTTAATTGGAAAGAGTTCCTAAAAACGAACAAGGGAGGGGGAAGTTGCTGAAAATAACATGAATAATGCCTTTCACGTGTACTTGCTGTCATAATTAGTTGGCTAATTAATTAAAATCAATGAATGAATTTGAAAAGTAGCGTATTTATGGGTTATGTCGTAATTATAGTTCTGAAGGCAGTAATTATTGGGGACTAAAATAATTTAAAAAATACTAAAAGGCAGCGTGTAAGTTGAGGCATTTATTGCTTGGATTTTGCGTTTTGGTCGCGTGATTTTAACACGGGATAAATAATGAACGCAGAAGAGTGACGTAGTCGTTTCGCAATTCTAAGCCTTATTTCAACAGTCTGTCTTATACCCTAGTCTAGTCAGACGTGCTCCCTCTCTAGTGCTCCCTGAAGGCTTTCAGTACGAACACCTTTAAAAGATCGGCAAGCTACCATACGCCGAAAAGCGCTATATTTCATGCGAGCGAATTCACCGATTATCAGAAGGCAGTGACGCCGGAAGTATATCTTGAGGGGGGGAAGGCTGTTGCCAAGTTCCTGTTTGTCGTTATTTTTTATTGTTCATGTACTACCTTTTTGTGCAGATATTACAATTTGTGTTTCCGTTACTAGCTGCGCGGGTTTCTTCCTTTCACTAAGTCGTGTTACGAGCACCTGACACCTTTCGTGACGTCATGAGTGCCTGGCGTGTCCCTTGCAAGCAACCTTATTAAAGGAGCTGTGCAACGATATTCAATTGGAATTTTTTTCACTTGACACGAGCTTACTGGCACACCTGGGACTCAAGGATACTCACACACAACGCCACTGGCCAAGAAACTCCTTTGTTGCGGTGTAATTTCAAGGACAAAAGAGATCATTTTCATTCAATCTCTCCTTTGCGAAATTTGATGACATAACGTGGGGATCGCAGTACACCCAAGTGACGATATTTGAATGCGGTTCATAGATTGGACCCGAGCATTGCGTGGGTACTCGACTTAGGCTCGTGATAATTGCTAGCTCGAGAAGCATTCGGGTAGTGACCCGTGTCAAATCGCTGCAACGACGACAACAGCCGAGCCATAACAATGTCTGGAACTCAGCGCGTGTCCTGCGCTTTGCCAACCACAGCGCGTGGCTATGATCAACATTGGCTGCATATAATCGGCTCCAAATCACGTGGCTGCTTGTTCTGGTTGCGAGTTGAGGGGGTGAACGCTGCTCGTTTTTCTTTAATTTTTTTCTGGGACTTGTATTGCGTTGGGTGAAAAACGAACGCGTGTTTCATAGGTCATTAACGTTAGGGATCCATTTGAAGCGGTATTTGCGCAAAGTACGAAAATTGTTGCATCGCTCCTTTAAGGGGTTGAGCCCCCCTAGAAGAATACTCAAAGAAGGAAGCAGTGTTGGTGCGTATGGCGCGTGATTTGCTCCCCTCCCGAAGTGGCGAACACGCGCGTGCTGGGTTGAGGAGATCGCACGTTGGGCTGATGATTGGAATGGTACATTGCCCCGCGCGCAGCTGGCCAAGTAGGCAGCGCGGTCGTGGCTGAACGGTTATCGTGATTGCCTCCCATGCGAAGAGCCAGGGTTCGATTCCTGGGAGCGACGCGTCTTTTATTTATTCTTGCAATAGACCTATTGCTATATTACCCAAGTATCAAGGAGAATGCAGGGATTGGTGTTCCACGCGCCACACACACAGGACTTCCCCGTATAGAAGATTCGAACTAAATCACCCAAAATAAAGCGTTGACGAACGCGGGTGCAAGAAGCAATTTGTTATGGGCATTTGCTTTGGAAACGTTACTACTGCTGAGGCCAGCACGGGCGGCGCGTGGAACACTAATCCCTGCATTCTCCTTGATGCTTGGGTAATTTAGCAAAATGTCTATTTAGTATTCTAGTAATTTCGAGAATACTGTTGCTTGTTCGAGGTTCGAATGTTCTACGCGCCGAACCTTCTACTCCGATTGTTCCAGAAGCCAACGCGTGCACGTACAAAGAGGCTCCGCGTGGCAAACTAAAGTCGGTCTCGCCCCAGCGTTCGACTCTGTTCTTACGCCGACTTTGACGCCCGCGACGCTCTGCTGTTATCTTCTGTTTCTTTTTTTTATTTTCGGGCAAAGGCTTGCCCCGATAAACGTTTCAGTTTCCCCAGTTATTCTTTGTTTCCTCACCTGTTCATTCGTGACAGTATACACCATTCCGATATTTGCAAGTCCTCAGCCCAGTGTTCGAACTCCTCAGCCCAGCACGCGCGTGTTCGCCGCTTCGGAAAGCGAGCAAATTGCGCGCCATACCATAGCGCCCTCTATACTCCCAAAGCCTGGCAGTTCGACGACGGAGCCATAGAGTGCCCGGTCGCAGATTTGGAGCGCGAGGATCTGCTAGCACAGAGCATCAGAGATTCATTTCTTGGGGAAGATGGACGTCAGTGCACACCTTTTGCAGCGGCGAGGAACCGAAACACACTTGTTCTTTCGGGAGAAGTGTGTTTCGGCGTCTCGCTGTAGCGGGGCGCCAGTCACGTGGCTCTCCTTTCATCCGTTGTCTGCTGCTCCACCATTTCTATTTCGGCGGCCGCTTCTAGGGGTGATCTGCCAGGCTTTGTTAGTATATAGGACTCAGGAGGCTATGGCCATACGTACCAACACTGAAAATGGAACCGGCCAGGAGCCCTTTCTTTTTTAATGTTGCATCTGCTTGAACAAATTGTGCATCCCCTGGGACTCTCTGCTTGAAACACTTGAAAAGTTTTCTCTTATTTCTCAACTTCACCGGAGACCCTACTTCGTACCACAGCCCAAGCAAAAAAACAAACAAAAAAAAAATGCAAAAAAAAAGTAAAGCAAAACACGCTTGAGACTATTTTGTAGTACCTTAAATCACGCATTTTCTGAAGTTACGAGTTGACGTGTCGAGAAGGCCATCCTTCCCAATAATAATTTCATACCACCAAATACGCAACGCACAGAGGTTCTATGTAATATCACGCCGACATGAGATCTTTGAGGGGCTCCACACTCCGAAATCATTCGCAAAACAATTACGAAATCCTCATTCCTCTTCAACGTAGTTCTAAGCCACACTTGCACGCAACGCATTGCAAGTAACGTGTTACGTGTACCCAATTCCTTTTATGAAACGAAGTGACGACGACCTAGTCAATTTTTAAGCAAATGAACGAGTAACGTCCTTTAACTACATTTCGATGAGGTAACGAGTGGCGGTGTTTAGTTACTGCGGGGGGGGGGGGGGGGGGGGACGCGGACAACGTAAGCACCGGAACCTCGTTCTCCCCCCAGCTCGCGCCTGTTATTTGCACGACTAAAAAACGTTGGATAGTCGATGAAAAAGGTGCACAAGCATAGCCTCCTCTATACTCACAAAGCCAGAGAGTTCGACAACGGAGCCATACAGTGCCCAGTCGCAGATTCGGAGCGCGAGAATGTGGTAGCACAGAGTATCAGAGAGACTTTTATAAGAGAACCTGGACATCACCGCACAACTTATACAGCGATGAGGACCCGAAACACAATTGTTCGCTCGGGAGAAGTGTGTTTTGGCGTCTCGCCGCAGCGGGGCGCCAGTCACCTGTCTCTTTTCTTATCCGTTGTCTGCCGCTCCACCTTTTCTATTTCCGCGGTCGCTTCTCGTGGTGATCTGCGAGGCTTTGTCAGTATATAGGATGCTATAGCACAAGGTATGCGTATGTCAGTATAGCCTCAGTTTCGCTTGGGTCACACTGTTTATTCGCGACGAAAAATTTGGGTATCGCCGCCTGGTGGAATATTTTCACAACCCAGGGTGAGGATGCTTCAACTTCCTCTGCTGGTGCAAGCACGTGCAAGGCCAAGCTTCTACGCGACATAAAAATGAAAACGTAACTACGTCGGTAGTACGTGCACTACCCATAATAAGATAAAGTGGCGCCATTCATTGTTGGAGAAATGCTCGAGGCACGTGCGGCGCGGCACTTCTGGGAAATTCACGGCGTCTGAAATCTAGCTCAGTGCTGCACTGTGCCGCCATGACCTTTCCAAGGGGTCACGTTGCACGTGCCTTGTGATTCGACGAAGATTACTTTACTTTTGAAACATGAAGGTGCTTTAGAGTAAGGAAGACAAAAGCGCCCCTAGTGAGCTTTTCACCGCGAATACATATTACAAAAGAGATTGTGCATACAGATTCAAACGTTAGTCACTGCGAGATCCGCGCTTTGAATGCCGCATGGCAGTGAGTTCAAGGAGACAACTTCGCACGCGGCATTCCAACCACGGGTATTGCGGCGACTTGTGTTTGCAGACTGTCTTTCGTATGATGGTTTGAGAAGTGTGACCCCGGCTTGAACGCTTTAAAAAGCGAGGAATATTGCAAATATTGGAAGCGGTTACTTCGTCATAAACATGCCACAGTCGGAGTAGCGAAAAAATAAAGCGTTGCTTACAAACTTGGGTGACTACGTTTTTTTTTTGTTTTGTTTCTTAAAATTGCGTTAACGAGTAACGTACTTGGTTACTTTATAAGTAAGTAACGAGTTGTATCATTTAGTTACTTTATCTCAGTGATGTGTGTATATTTGCTTTAATGACGCAAAATAAAAGTAAATGTAAAGTCATCGGTGCAGTTTGTCATATATTTGATTTCTTAAGAAAATTTTATACTAAGGCGCAGGCAGCATCATACCCAAAACAGGCTCGACATACAAATAAACAGGGGACGCACAGGAGCAACGAACTAAATCGCAATCCAGTATTGCCCCCTCCCTCCCCCTTTTCCCGGAGAGCGGCTGCCATTGTTACAGTTGAAGGATTGAGCGGCGACAGCCGGCGTACCTTCACCGTGCGAGCGGCGTGATCCACTCGCGCTGCTGCCACCCTCGAGCACGTTGCATGTCCACGCGCGCGTGCGTTACGCCAAGCCTCGCGTCACTCGCGCTAACGGACCGGGCGCCACTTGCGTCCTCGTGGTCGTGCGATACCGCGCCTCACGAGGAAACCGTTCTGGTTCCGCGCAGATGGCAGCCAGCAGCCGCGGTCCGAACCCCGGACCCCCGGGCACATGCGGCGTCGGCGTCGGTTCCGAGGGAAGCGTTTATTTTCGCGGCAGAGCGCTTCGTTAGGCGGCCCCAGCTGCGGCGGCGTCTGGCGCTGCCCCAGCCGCGGTCATGACTCCCACCTGTGCGCGGACAGCGCGGGGCCCGAAACGGCGCCTCGCCCCCCTTTTTCACCCTCTCTTTCCCAGCACGGCTTTGCAAAAACGGGGAAGAAAAAACGGAAGCGCGCAGTTGCCCGTCGATAAGCGCTATATTGACACGGGCAGCTTAAAGGGGCGCTCCAATTATTTTTGGACTGGTTTAAAACATGCGCGAAAACGGATCTGTTTGAACTTAAGAACAGATACGAAAATATGAGTTATTCAGGCAGTTTTAACTTATAAGCAAATTAAAATTACGAAAGAACAACAACAACAACAACGAGCAAAACATTTTCGCTTTATGGTACATTCGTCAACATCAATGATTGGAGGGCTGGAGCTTAGAGCGGCTGGCCAATTGGCTGCGGGTAAGGTTCATGGTTGCCGCGCCGAGGTCGTGCACACGTCGTCGCCTCGTCGCTAAAACGAAAAGCCTCTCGCGTCGTCGTAGCTTTGGGCTCCGAACGCTATCGGCATTACCAGTGGACCTGGGCTATATAAAGAAGGCCAGAAGCTCAAATATCATTGGAGGGCCTTAAGGAACGCCGGGTGGTGCACATTTCGAGCATTTTATCATCGCAGGCAAGAATGGATTGCGGCATCGGCGGATAAGATCGCCGAAGAACCAATCCCCAGAAAGAAGCATGATCATGATAGGCTATGCCCCGCGTTTCTTATGATGTGAGTGACTATACACTCCGTGCGGGAACTATAGGGGGCGCTTTGAAAAACGCGCGCAGCGCCGCTAGCGGAGGAGCTGGCGTTCGACTGTGAGGCGCGTTCAGCAGCCTGCGGTGCCTTTTCGCGTGCCAAGCTGTGGCGGCAGAAGCGCGCACGGACGAAACTTTTGCCTTTTGAGCCGATAAGTTGAGGGTGACGGTTGCATGAGTGCTGGGGCAGAAGGGCATTTAGCTGTTCTCCACTTCTTATATATTAAGTTCGAGTCGTAATTAGGGGTAATTTCTCTAGTTGCGGCCGAAAAAGGAGTTGGAGTAATTTTCCGAAAAACAAAGACGGCCGCCACCTGCTCTGAGTGGGAAATTTATTTCGCTCGTCGCTGTAAACCTAGGACTGCTGCAAAGATGATATTTGGAGGCGAGTGAGATGTTCACTAAGTTTGTGCACGAAGAGTGCCAAGTTTCTTTAAGACAGCAGTTGTGAAAGTTATGTTTCTAACGAATAAAGAATTAAAGCTGTACGGGATATCCAATATTGGACCCAAAATGTTGTGTTATAGCGGGCTGTGCAAAGTGCAGATTTGGGCACACAGGTGCTTGGACTTGACAGTAACATGACGCAGCACTTATTATACAAAAAAAAAAGGTGGCATAGGGAAACCAGGTAAACATTTGGTTTGGGCGGCGTAACTCAAAGGGAACCGGTTTTGATCATGAAAAGGCTGTCAAGAGAATACCACTGGTCGGGGGAGGTGGAGACTTTACAGGTAGGAAAGGACTAGTGCACTGTACTTCCAATTGAAACAACTTTACGAAAGGTGATTCCAAAGCCGAGAAAACAAAGTTGTCGGCCAACACACGGTTTGGCCGCCAACGGCTTTTGCGGTCAGCTGTTGTGTAATAACCTCTTGTGCGAGGTGCTGATTTTCGGCGCACAGGTACTTTGACATGACCGTCACTTGGCACAACACTTATTATAGCAAAAAGAGTTTTCATAGCGAAACCAGGTGGAAATTTAGTTTGGGCGGCGTAACTAAATGGGAACTGGCTTTGACCGTCAAAGGCTGTCAGATAATACCACTCATCGTGGGAGGTGCACACTTTACAGGGAAGGGACCAGTGGACGGTACTTCCAGTTCGAACCACTTTGCGATAGGTGCCTCTAAAGCCGAGAAAAAAAATGTTGTCTACAGAACTCGGGGTATCAGCGTTTCCACATCCAAAAGGAGGCTGGTCAAGAAAGAAAGCACACCACATAAACTTTCATACTTAAACGTCGATTCTCCAGTGATTCCGAGTTTCATTGTTGTATTTTTTTAGATTTATATTTGTCACTTTTTTTACCTTTCGAATCTTTCTTCATAAAGTACAGATTTCGTGCCATACTTGTCCGGAAATATCATCGACACGTACGATGGGGACGGAACTTCTTTGGAGGGCATTCCTCCAACAAAATTGGCAGTGCATACCTGCGGGTGTGGGTTCGTCCCATCGGCGCTGACACATGTAGGCGTTACTGGTACGAAAACAAACGCAGAGCGCAAAGCGGCAGTGTAGAATATGTCAGCCGTGCCGACACAGTGGCAGACATGATCGGGAGACCAAATTTCTCGCTCCGTACGGCACGGTTCCATCGTTGCCGCTGTCCCACAAAACATCGGCGAGGTGAAAAACTGTGAAACTTTGTCTCCACGAGATACGACGCATAACTATTGAAGCACTTAATGACGCAGCACAGCTTCATGCTGTGAACCCAGCGCTACCGCACCACTCCGACTTCAATGCGTACCAACGTACGCGGCGTGGTTTCGGTTTCGTTTTCTCTGGGGTTCTCGCTGCCTACCTTCGGTACCGGCCGCGCGGCGGCGCGCCAGTCGCGTCGCACGTAGAGTTCCTGTATAGCTACCTACGGTAGCAGAGTTGCGCATTCGGCCTCGGCGCGTGGCCGTAGCGCCGGCTCTCCCGCACGAGCTGGATGCTTTGCTCCTCACGTGACTAAATTTGGCGAATAGCGGCGCCGCGCGCGCCGCCGCGCATGGAAAACAGGAGAGGAGGAAAAGGAGGCGGAAAGCAGGGAAACATACGCCGGGGCAAGAGAAACGTCGGCGGAGCGACCGTAAAGGTGGCTTTCTTGCACGCCAACGGATGCTTTGCTCCTCACGTGATGGATCTCGGCGAATAGCGGCGTGGCGGCGCGGGGAAAACAAATGCGCAACTCAGGCTCCCCTAGGGAGCCTATACAGGAACTCTATTCGCACGGAGTGTTATCCCGTAGCAAGAATTAAGTAAAAGAACAAAAACACTGCAGGTAACTCGGGAAGAGGTGGTGAGGTCATGTTAGAACCGCCGACATGATTTATCTTACCGAGGTGGTGTCGATCAACTGAAACTGTAGTTAACGAATCCACACCAAACACAAGAAATGCTAAGGCGATGACGAAAACAACACTTTGTGTAGGGAAGGCAGAGGAAACAAATATAACATTAAGTCTTATCACAAAATAACGATAACTTCAGTTTTATACAGATTGGCTATGCAGATAGTAAAACGGAGAAAGGAGGAATGGGCAGAAGATATGCAAATACTGGGTGAGCTCCAAGATGGAATCCGAAGAGATAGAAGACTGGAAGATAACTTATTCGCCAACACTCAATGTATACAAATTGCAATGAAGAACCAAAATTCTTTATGGTTAGCTTATTTGGACATGAAGGAAGCGTACGATAATGCGAGCCATGAAAAAGTCGGGGTTTTTTGCGAAAGTAGTCTAATTGAGATCATATTTTGTTAGGTTTCTTCAGCAGCTCTACACAGACAATAAGGTAGTTATAACGTAGAAAGCAGAAACTACACAACCCGCAGAAAAGTGGGTTGTGGGAGACAAGTGGTCTCAGAAGGGCGGGAGGAATCATATGTTTGTCTTTATAGACGTAAGCTAGGTGGCGCAAGCTACCAGCCGTTACAAAGGGCATAGCCATTAAAATCCATCCATCCATCCAAATATCTCTCACGTGACATTATAGTTGAAGCGATGAAGCCAACGTTACTAGACCACCGAGTTGGGAAACTACCATAGAGACTGCTCTGAAAAAGTGGCACCGGCACGTCCTCCAGAACCAAGCTAATGGCGATCACAACGCCGCCACCCCCTGCAGCAGCCACTTGAGGAACTGCACGTGACTTTTGTTTTGGCTTTAATCGGCGTTTATGGCGCCGAAACAGATACGATGGAAGAGGTTACAGGGCGCCACCACCGTCTTCCACGAAAGCTAAGATGCACTTGGGTCGGGACGCGCTACCTGAAATCACCGCTGAGGCATGGTTGTATAAAACAATATTAATTGTGCCGCAAAACCTTGCAACCTAAGGATTTTAGAAAACACCACGCGCCCTCAATTCGTACTAAACTCCAATAAAAGTTACTACAAAAAGAGTGTTTTCCCGTTGGTTTTTACGCAAAAACATGCGTCTGAAAGTTCAAGGTGACCACAGTACAGACAAATGATAAAGGGTGGCGCTGTTTTCGTATTTAGCTCACGGCTCTGATTTAGCTCGGTCTCGGTGGACGCCAGCGGCCGATGTTTCAACGGGGAGTTTCCCAACTGAGGGTTCTAGTAACGTTGGATGAAGCGAACGGAATAAAAGAAAATAAAGGTGATTGTTATGGAAGCGTCCATGGTAGAGCTGTCTGAAAGCGACGTCAAGATGGCTGCTATAGCTGTCTGCTCTTGCGGGCGAGTGTGCGCCAGGCTGCCAGCCTAAAGCTAAGCCTCAGTCAGACTGCTTGGGCGTCACACAAAAGACATAGTGTTCTCGGCAGACATGAACGCATCTTCGAAACCTGTTTGCTTCATACATATGTTTTGAAAATATCTCAATTTTCTTGGCGAATTTGACAGGAGCCATGCCTCATCTGCAGATTGTCTTTTGTATGATGTACGAGTAGTGTGACCACGGATTTGCGTGTTTGAGCACTGTACTCAGGGCACTGCGATGCGGTCAAAGGCAACGTTTGTCTAAGTTACGGGAACGGGTGTACACTAGACATCTCCACCTTCAAGGGTGCAATCACTCTATTCCAGCACAACACATAACAGTTAACACCTTTGGAGTGGTAGAGAACTCCTTAAAAATAGGTGGCTGTAGATATTGGCAGAATTTCTAAAGGGATTTTCTTACGAGGGGCACGCAAAATATGCGAAATAGATACACAATGAAGCGCGCGTGATACCGGACTGACGATCCCGCGGACTGCTCCACCGCCTCATATACTCGATAATTCACAGATACACATCCGCAGGTGAGCGCTTTGCAATTATTAAAAATACGAGTGGGTTTCTTTGTTCTGTCAATAGTTTATATAAAACATAACATTTCGCAGTTGAAAGGGGCCATGCAGCGATATTGAATTGTAATGTTTCTCACTTTAAACAAGCTTATTGACACTAGTGGGACACAAGTATTATAAATGAACGCAACGCCGGTGACTTAAGCGTGAAACAGATGTGAGCAAAAATGGCGTCTCTTCGCGCCGCTGAGCGGCGTAACCATGACAACCGTTGCTGTCATTGGTGGTTTCTATAGTTACGCCGCGCGGATTTGCGATGCGACGCGATTTTTGCTCACTTGTGTTTGACGCTTAAGAAAATCTTTTTTTTTTTTGCGGTGTAATCTCACGAATAAAAACGGAATTTTGCTTTTCATCTCTTTCTCGCCAAACCTGATGACGTGGTCATCGAGATCGCAACATTAGCGTAGTCACAGGGATCACCCGTGTTGGCGTTATTTAAACGCGGCTCATAGATTGGACACGAGAACCTGCTAGCGCTCGACTTCGGTTCGTGACATTCGATGCCTCCACGAGCATTCGGGTAGTGGATCGTGTCCCATCGCAAACTCAAAAAGAGTTTGAATGAAGGACTTCATGCAAATGGCCGATTTTCTCCAGAGCCTAATATTTTGACGAAACGTACACGAAAAGCGTAATTTTATGCCCCCCCCCCCCCTTCCTGGAACATGGATTTAAAGGCTTAATACCAATGGAGCATGGGTATGGAGCTGCCTTCAATCAAATTGTTCGTTAACAACAACAACAACACCATGTTTGCTTTGTAATCAAGAGGTGTTATCATAGTGTTACTGTAATATCATAACCCCTACCGTTATGCCGGAACCCCGGCCGGGAACGTACAAGGAACGAACCGTGGGGCCACTAATTATATACCGTCCCTACTCTTCTTCATTTCTCAGGAACGCTGTATGATGACAGTCGGCTAAAATATTCTTTTCACCGCGATTCTTTGCTCGACCGGCTCATTAATGGTGACCGTGTTGCGGTGACGCTGCGCTAACACGTTCTATTATGAGCGACAAGGCTTTTGTCGTTTAGTCAATAGTCCAACTTTGTGATAACGAGCAACAAGAACAAGTTAAATGCTAAATACGACGCGCGCAAACGTTGCACGACACCGGCACACACACACGCGCTGTTCTGTTGCATGGGTGATTAATTTGTGATTACTCAATTGTATACGATTCTTACTGTCGTATAATACATAAGCAATTATTTCGATAAATGCAACACTCTCTGGCTAGAATGTGGATTATAAACTGTGACTCGCCGCGGTCTGTAATTAGAGGCGACCTAAGTGAGCCGCAGTGCTTCATTTTAGCCCGAGGTCAAATTTCGGGGTTTTCCCGGAATTGCGAGAAATCTATAGTAGGGAATACGTCGTGCTAAAGTGCTTTCTTGTTATATCTGCTGTTCATCTGCCCCCCAATCACGTTGCGGTGAAGCCAACATCCCTGAGCCGAACAAACACTGAAAGGGAAGCCAAAAAGCTGCTTATTTAGCTGAATGTCCCAAAAGCCAGCGAAAAAGGGTCAGCCAAATTTTGTACCTACTGATTCTGAACCTAATGAGCAGTCAAGACAAATCGTTAAAAGAAAAGTAACAAGACGCATGTTTCTTTAGAAAATAGGTTTTCAATAACTCAAAATTGAAAAAAAAAGAAGAAAATACCGGAAAGTGTTGTTGTTTTGTTCTAAAAATGCACCAAAAAAATCAAATCTAATATTTATGCGATATTTTCGTGATTCTCTGCTTCGTAGGCAATAAATGAAAAAAGTAAACAAATATATATATATATATATAAATAAAGGAAATGTTAGTTTTGAGAAAGCAATTTGGGGTGTGAACAAATATGGAGCGAAAAAGCGGTTTAGTTTCTCGGTCATAGGTAAAAAAAGGCGGCTAATTATCTCGGTAGTAGAAAAAATAAAGGTAAACCAATAGGAACACACTGTGCTTTTATACCTACGAAAAGTCAACACAAAACTTGGCAAAACTGATTCAAAACATTATACTAAAAATTTAAGTTTTATAACTTTTCACCAAGTTTGTAGTAAGATATATTATTTTTCATAAATATTACCAACATAGCTCTAAATCATCAAAGTTGTTGTATGTCATAATTCGTAACAGTCAATATTCTGCAACAGCCTCAATATGAGGCAAAATATATTGTCAAGCTTACGACTTTGTAAAAAAATAACCATAACACTTGAAAATAAGTTGTCGTTTAAAAATCGTCTGCGTAATCCTTGCAACGTAACGAAAAGAAAATGTTTATATTAGCACACAGAGTGAAGTGAATAGAAAATGTTTATATTAGCACACAGAGTGAAGTGAATAATTTATAAACGACGTTCAAAACTGTGACAAAATCAAATCGAGTTATCGACGTTTTGCACCACCACCTGACACTTCAAAATTCTTTTTCTTCAAAACTGTCAGCTTCTAATTTTTCTCAGGTGCAGTTTTGCTCATTGCGTAAATCGAGCCACATAATTTTGTTTTTCGCGAAGATTCAAAAACACTCTTAGGCAAGTTTGATCGAATTCAAATTAAACCACGCCATTCTCCTAGAACAATTAACACCACAGAAGGTTGTTTGGATCGCCCAGATGCATTTTGCTCTCTCGGCCATTACACACCGGTTTTTGTCTCGCCGGTGAGTCTCGGGCATAAGGACCAGAGTAGTTAAAGTATTCAATGTTTTTTTAAAGAACGTCTATTTGTTTATTTCAGGACGTGTTTAAACTTGTGTCCCAAACACGTACAGGACATGCAATTAATGTGGATGGCCGAGTGGTGGTTGGGGGTCCGATGATTCCCAGACGTTTTGCCACTCTTTGTTGGAATCTAATCTGTGTGTATCGCTATGGCTCGCCCGAGAAAAAGAAAACTTCCATTAAATCAACGATAAAAAAAAAGAAAAAGAATTCATGCCACACGGCGTAAAAAAAAAAAAAAGAAAGAAAGATTGGAGTTTGATTGCGAAGCACGCCCGTGTCGCCATCTATCCGGACCAGTAGACACCAACTTCATTACGAAGCGCGGTTCTCCTAAAATGCGGCAGCACCGTTCCTACGAGAGCGAAGCGGCGGTGCACGCTTTACAGGGCGCGCTTTTCCGAATAAGAATTATGGAAACGTAGAAAAATGTTTGAACCGTAGTAGAAGCTTGAAGAAGGAAAGTCTCTTCCCGAAACGTCGTGTAATAGACCCTCTAATGCTGTTCAAACATTTTTCTACGTTTACGAATTTATTGGTGAAGACTTGTTCATTAATATAGTTAAAACATTTTGGAGGGAAAGAATGATGGAGACGCCCGTTTCGGACAGGTACCTTGATCAGAGGTTGCCAAGGGAGGGAACTTGACAACAGTATTTCAAGTAAAAGTACGCATTTGGAGCAAAATACTATACGTATCCTCACGGATATTTCATTTAAAGGAACGTAAGAGCCTTCTTTGTACACGGAAGACAACTTCTTAGTTACGAAAACCTGGAGAGATTTTAGAATATATTTACTCTTGCTGAGTAGTTGTGGCCGCTGGATGGCGTTTTCTTTTTCATAGCGGAGTTGTTAAGGGCTAGTTTCCCCAGTTTCTTGTCCCGTACCAAACAAATATCTCCACAAAACTACACAAACCTTTGTACAGGTACTGCCATCTATGAGCGACGGCGGCAACCTTTCCAGTCTTTCCGTCAAGGTGCGCGATTCTCCGGTAGTCGTCGTCTTGTCGGTCCCCCCCCCCCCCCCCCCCCCCCCGCCCCCCGCGACGCCCAAGAGAGGCATTGAAGCATTCATGATGAATGTCTTCGGCTGGGACATGCTCGGCGACGACACGTCTGCCGTTGTGGCGGATGACTTTAACGTTGACATAGCGCGCCAGGAGGGGAAGTGGTTATCTTTGTTTATGCTCGAGCGCTTCGGGCTTGCGTGTGTGAACGAACCTACGGTGCCCACGACCAGGCATCGGACGTGTATAAACCTCGTCTTCACGAAGAACGTGCTTGCCGTCAGCGTACACCCTATGGCGGTGTACCACAGCGATCACATGGCCATGGTCACTGTGGTTACGATATAAATAACAATTCCGGATCGTTATATATGTGTGTGTGATTCTTTAATCGTTCAAATAACCAAATACCCAATCACACCTTAATTCTTACATTTATAAATACTTCATTCCCACCATAGTAAAGCTGCGCTTGTCTTCCTTCTTCACCAGACTGGAAAGGCTGACAGTTTTTTTTATTTGGGTATGTAAATAAGCTTTGCTTTGTGTACTTAATTGCCTATACGTACAATAAGCGTCGCTGTACTCTTAGTATGAGCATTGCTTTGTAGTGTCAAGCACGCAAAAACGGGAAAGGCGCGGTCGTAAATATTATGATCCGATAACAAGGGAAAGAGGAATTGAATAGTTGGTAGGATTAACATATCTTTTGTTCGTTGTACAGGGTGAAACAAGGAGACGGCAGGCTCTTTAAATCGACCGGAAAATTCGGTTTCTTAACCTATCGCGCTACGACTTTGTGCAGCGCTGCCCACTGATGGTGCATTTTTTTTTTTTGTAAAATTTGCGAAGCGCGAACTTACCAGAGGAAAAAGTAAAGAAAGAAAAAGGCTTAGCTCCTATAGAAACGCAGCGACGCCACCGGTCTGCAAAATCCACGGCGCCGTTTCGCACGGGAGACAAGAGATGGCGCAAGCGGTCGCAACGCCAACTGCCGCCAACAAACTAGTAGACGACGCCGAGAGCCGGCCCTTTTGCAGACAAGGAACTGCAGTTCCTTTCTGTTACCGCGCCTGTCTTTCTTGTTTCTGCGACTGTCGCCGCCTACGGAACGCGCGCCGCTTTTGGCTCGAAAATATCGTCTGCTAAAAGGCCTGCTCTCGGCGCCGTACGCTCGTTCGTTGGCGGCGTTTGTTGCGCCATCTCTTGTCTCCCGTGCGAAACGGCGCCGTGTTGTTTGCAGACCGGTGGCGTCGCTGCGTTTCCATAGGATAAAGCCTTTTTCTTTCTTTACTTTTTCCTCAGGTAAGTGCGCTCTTCGCAAATTTTACAAAAAAAAAAAAAAAGCACCATCTGTGGGCAACGCTGCACAAAGTCGTAGCGCGATAGGTTAAGAAACCGAATTTTCCGTTCGATTTAAAGAGCCTGGCGTCTCCTTGTCTCACCCTGTGCAATTTTTGCTTCACGTTAAGTATTGAACGTATTTTCCGGTGATACCCGGAAGTTACTAAGCTTTCGCGCTAGTCAGGTAGAGAGGGTCTAGATATAGTCATATAAGATTTTTGTTTCATTAAAAGAAGCCACAATATTTGTGAAATGAATTGTGAGCATCAATACGAAACTTCCCGCCAAATGTCGCAAGTATGAATGGCTGGTCGTGGTGTGACGTCATATCGAGCATGGGTTGTGGGACGATGTCAGAGTTGCGGGACGATGGTGCGTGCAAATAATATCGTCGATGAACTGAGTTATCACCAATACCGTAAATCCTGTCTTGATTAGAGCTAAATTATTTCACTGAGACAGCAATCGAGAGCAATCGAGATAAAGGTTGACAGAGCACACCGACTGGTTGAGCGGCATGACCTAATTTAGTGAATGTAAGGGCACGTACATCGCAGCGGACCACGTCAAGCTACCTCTCTAACTTGTTGTAATTCAGGAGAACACATAAGGTGGCAGGGGGATCACAGTTCCCTGGGAGGCCTATGGATTGTAGTAGGAAAACCAAGAACGCTAAGCACTTAAAGTAGTTTTGGGTAGAATTCGGATTTAAAGTGTGGCACTGTGTGTGAATTAATAAAAGTTATTTAAGTTATCAGGTACAGTGTACAAATACAACAAGACGGGCTTTGTGTACATTAAAACGTGTTTTTTTACGTTGGTGAAGATAAAAATTAGTCTGCCGAGCAACACACGGTAATATTCCAAAAAAAGTTATGTTAGTTGAAAAATTCAATTGCGCTGCCATTACACCCTCTTTCGGTAAATACATTGATGGACATATTAATAGAATTGTAATGCACCCATGGTAAGTAACTTAAGATTGTCTGGACTTGCTTAAAAATCCCCAATGACATTTGAAAATTAAAAAAACAAACAAAAATCAATGTTGCTGGGTTTTATATTGTCTCAAATGAATTAAATTCTACTGCATTTACCTTTGAAGACATTTTATCAAAACGCGTTTTTCTATCTGAAATTTTTTTCTTTTTTTTATTATGCTGAAGAGCTTCAAGACAGAAGTTTACGTGGTCTAGAGGTCTGTCCACGAAGGGCACACGTGGCTCGTGAACATTTTTTGCGCAGATAAATATAACGTTTTTCGGCCGCACTCGCTTTTATCCACCAGACGATTTTTAGAGCCCAAGACTTCCTAACGATGGCCACATGACTAGTCTCCTAATGGGCGCCCTCTACTTGATTCAAATAAATACTGAGATGAAAATTGAAATATACCCTGTGGTATTCTTGGGGGTAATCTCGCTCTACTAATAATTGCCCCCGATCGGTATGCGCTTCGCTTGTCTCCCAGGAAGTGACACAACACAAGGAGAAGACAGCGAATGGGCTTACTGTACCTCCCAGTTGCCGCCTCCCCCCCACCCTCTCGAGAGTCAGCAGTCCGGGCCCGCCGACCCTGGTTGTCGCCCGTCGTTCAGAGCTCGCAGTCGGAGCTCGCAGCTCGCAGCTCGGAGCTCAGAGCTCGCAGCTCGCAATGTCCAGGCCTGCGGATTGTCTTTCCCAAGCCAGCGCTGCGCAGACATGCTGTCCCGAGGTAGTGCAGTCCGAGTCTCGCTGCGGAACCACTTCGGGATCGTGATTACCCAAGCCGAAATAGCTAGGGCTCGCCATTCCTGCCGGTCCTGGCCAGAACCTCGCTGGTGGACCGCTCCGGGGATCACCATGGGCCAGACCAGCCAGAAAGGCTTCATCGTTCCCGCCCGGCCCCAGCCTCGTGTAGCACGTTCTGCGCAAGGCTGGGGCCGCGCAGAACGTTCTGTCTCGCGCCAGCTCGTGCCCTCCGCCCCGTTTTCTTCCACCCTCGTTTCCCACACTCCCCCCCCCCCCCCCCCCCCCCCCTCAAGGCCCGGACTTCGGAAGACTTCGGGTACACGGGATTTAATGGGCCTCAGAGAGGAGTTCTTCCACGTCGATGGACTCGAAAGACAGGTGAAAGCTCTGGTCGGAGCCGTGTGAGGTGTCGGAGAGGTGGGTGCTCTTGGTCCTGCCGGAGTGGCCATGTTGCAGCGTCCGAACGCGGCGTAGGTAGTGGTGGGATTCTTGGCGTCGGTCTTTCTTGGTGTCGGCCTCAGCTAACTCTTTTAGCGAAGCCGGCAGACAATGTCGACCTGTCCATCGCTCGCTGTTCCACTCACCACGATGCAGCAGGGGGGCTGCTCTAAGCTAGTCCCCCCAACGCAGACGGATCCGCCCCGTTTCGCTTGGAAATCGCCGAGGGCGTAGAACTTCCCGCTTGAACCGTTCGTCAAACCGAACAAGTGTCAGGCACCCTGAGCACTTGGAAAAACAAATCGGTTCGTGTTTGCTCCTGGTGAGCTTCTTGTTTGACGCCGTCTATGGCAGTCTTTCTAAGAAGCCATTCTGCGCAGAACCAAGTGTTAGAATAATACACAACGAACAAATACTCTGCGCCAGCTTGTGGTAGTGGCCAAAGCCTCCACTGCAAAATTGCTTGCCGACGGGTTCGTGTATCGTGCGGCTAACTCGACGAGTCCGCATTCCGGAGCTCGCACCCGGGTCACCAGCAGCAGAGAATTTCCTGTGTCCTACTGCAACCTCGTGTTAATCACTTTTCCCATCGCGACGGTAGTATCCCTTCAAGTCAGCGATGTGAACCGCGCGAGACACCTCGTTTGTATTTCGCCGAGTAAGCCTAGAAGCAAGACACGATGCTCGCGTCTTTAACTCGGGGGCTCTTCTCATTTCGGAGCAAGCGATGCGGCAAAACCCCTAGCTGCGTTGCTCAAAGCGTGAGTTTCCTTCAGGACTACGTAATGATGGTATAAAACTAGTCCTTTTGCGCAAGGGAAGCGATCGAAAGCCCGCGGTGGTATCGCCATACCATACCCGCGTTCCGCAACGGCCGCGTACACCGTGTGCGACTCGATGTAAGCGTCAGCTTATCGTTCCGTCTACGTGCATATGGGCTCTGGGGACCCCTCGGTCGTCGGGGGAGACGGCAGTTCAGAGTGAAAGCCCGCTTAAACCGTTCGCGCCTCAAGGCAAGCTGAACAGCTGCATATAAGCCCACTTAAATGTCTCCCGCCTCATCCCCGGCCAGGTCGGGACGCGACATAAGTTATGAAAAGTCTTGCTGTCACTGCCATGACCGGCCAGAATGAAGTAAAAAAAAGCGTCCTATAAATCGCCTCCTTAGCTTTCTAGAAACAACAAACCTGAAGGGAGTGTCGTCCCCCTGCCTTTCGTCGTTCGTCGGGATGACGCGAAGCAACAAGCTGCCTTGGACCAGCAGATACGAATTTTAGTGCTCATTAACTTGATTGCCAGCGTTCCCGGTGTCAACTGCTATCCCCGCGATTTTTCCGACACCCGCTAACAAACACGTCCGCCAACGTGTCCGGTGTCAACTGCTGTTCCCGCAATTTTTCTGACACCCGCTGACAATCTCGTCCGCCAGCGTTCCCGGTGTCAACTGCTATTCTCGCAATTTTTACGACACACGCTAACAAACTCGTTTGCCAGCGTTCCCGGTGTCAACGTCAACTGCTGTTCCTGCAATTCTTCTGATACCCGCGGACAGAAGCTCGTCTGCACCTTGGGCCTCGACAAGTGCCTACTTGCTCACCGTACTACCCCAAGCCTAAATCCTAAATCTGTCTTCGAGTCTTACAAATCCTAAATCTGCAACGAGTCCTGGCTGTTTCCCCTCCTGCCAGTCGTTGTCCTGCCTTCTAACGAACATGCGGTTCCTCTCCTCTGCCTCCGAAGTTTACATCTTACCCGCACTCCTCGTAAACCCCCCGGTTGCATCACTTCCTCCCAACCGCTATTCTGGGGTTCTAGAGAGAGCGTGTCCGCAACTTCGCATTTCGAGTCCTTTCGGTACTTGACACGAGGAGACACCTGCTGCCCTCTGCTGTGAGACAAGTAGCCAAAAATTCCCACAGACTTTGTCTTGACGGACATCGTTAGCATTAGTGATTAATCCGCTCAACGGATCCATGAGACTCCCTGGGGACGACTGGAAGCAAATAAGGGCCCCAGACCGAGTCAAGCTGTCTCAGCAGCTTTTTGTCTGGGACTCCTTCCAGTGTTTCTGGAAAATAAAGCTTTGATTTGATTTGATTTGAAAGGCTCCCGACCTGGCCCCACGTTGAATGTGCCATTTGTGGTATTATTTGTGTCAATCTCGCTCTACTGATAATCGCCCCCGATCGGTAATGGCTTCGCTCGTCTCCCAGGGAGTAACACAATACAACAAGAACACAGTGAATGCCTTATGTACCTCCCGGTTGTCCGTCCTCGAGAGCCTGAACGCCGGGCCCGCCGACCCTGGTTGTCACCCGCCGTTCTGAGCTCGCAGTCGGGGTCCCTGTCCTGGGGGGCTATGTTGCACGATTAGGACTCCCAGGAGACTAGCGAGAAGGAAGTGACGCCAACAATGCTCTTTGGATGTTGATTGGTGGAGTCGCTGATGACGCGTTGCGTGGTGCTGCTAAGATACGTTCATTCACACCTACGTCACTTCCTTCTCCTTAGTCTCCTGGGAGTCCAAAACGTGCAACATAGCCCCCCAGGCCTCCAGATCGCCCTTCCCACGCCAGCGCTGCGCAGGCTAGCTGTCCCGGGCTATCGCAGCCGAGTCTCGCTGCGGAACCACCCCGGGATCATCACGGCCCAGGCAGGAATGGCCAGGACTCGCCGTTCCCGCCGGCTCTAGTCAGAACCTCGCTGGTGGACCGCTCCGGGGATCGACATGGGCCAGACCAGCCAGAACGGCTTCATTGTTCCTGCCCGGCCCCGACCTCGCGCAGCACGTTCTGTCTCACGCCAGCTCGTGCCTCTTCGGCCGAGCACCTGTCATGTGCCGTTCGCCCTGCCTTCTTCCATCCTCGCCTCCCCCAACCTCTCACGCTCAGAAATAACTGAAGTGCTATAAACAATAACTGCTATTGATGCTTGCACGCTTAAAGTTTCAACGAATGGTTATGTTTTACATGCGGAGCATCTCTTGCTCGGGTCTATGTCCCGCGGCGTCGTAGTCCGCACTCACACTACGCATGCGCAACTCTCCTCCTTCCCTCTCTCCAACAGCTGCGCGTTACTCTCTCCGCTCTCTCTCTCTCTACCAGCTGCGTGCACTTCGCGTGCGTTCGCTTCTACTCACACCGCGCGCGCATGCGCAACTCTCCTCCTCTAGTCTCCTCTCCTTCAAGTGTGAATATAAGCAGCGGTAGCGCGCTGCGCCTGGCTGCGCGCGTTCAGTTCACCGCTGTTGACTCCATTTCACTCCGTTCTTCCGATGAAGTGTGATGGAAGCAACAGTCCCGTCAGTTAGTGGGTTGGCGCAAGCAAGCGTCAGCACCACCCCACAAACTAACAGCAACGCTACGTCCACTGAAGACAAAGCTGCGCAGCGAAGGGCACGCGACGCTGAGCGTAAACGCTTAAAGCGTGCGGCAGACCCTGAACTATGGCAACGAGAAGCGGCGTCGATTCGTCAACGTCGAGCGGTGGATGCTGAACTACGACAACGTGAAGCAGCGGCGGTCCGAGAACGTCGAGCAGCAGAACCTGAGGTTCGGGACCGTAAAGTTCAACGTAAACGTACGAAGCGAGCGGCGGAACCCGACCTTCGAGAACGGGAAGCCGCGTTGGTTCGTGAACGTCGAGCAGCAGAACCTGAGGTTCGGGACCGTAAAGTTCAACGTAAACGTACGAAGCGAGCGGCGAAACCCGACCTTCGAGAACGGGAAGCCGCGTTGGTTCGTGAACGTCGAGCAGCAGAACCTGGGCCGGCTTGCTAGAAGAAGTGTCTCAGTTGAGACTGCTCAAAGAAAGCGCTGCCAAGGCTCGGGCGCGCGAGCGTCTGAGACTCGGCTTAAGCTCGAGCGCTAGCCTTGACAGCGCTTTCTTTGAGCAGTCTCAACTGAGACTCTGCTTCGAGCAAGCCGGCCCTGAGGTTCGGGACCGTGAAGTTCAACAACGTTACTAACACCGTTAATAACACCGTTAATAACACCGTTAATAACGATCCGCAATGCTCCGCATCACCCCATGGTTCCCCTCGGGAAGATGGTGTAATTTTTTTCACTACTGGCTGGAGTGGTTGTGGGCGCGCTACAACTTAGCTGTTCAAGGTGTCCGGGGACTAGTTGGGCGACACGAGCGGAGGGGAAGTGACTCAGATGGTTCCCAAAACAACACTTACCTCTTTCTCCTTTTGTTCTCACCCCCTCCTCCTATTCCTTTCTTTTCCCCAGCCGCAGCAATTAAATAGGCAACCTGCAAAGCTGTTTCGTTTGGCGCCATCTAGCCACTGAAAAAAGAAATATTTGGTACCCCTGGGAAGGGCGGCTGCATTCTTCAAACGTGCTCTTTTACATTGATGGCGCCGCTTAGCCTAGTGTCTGAAGCAAGAAATACTGGGTATCCCAGGAAGCCGTGATCGCGTAACGTGCCAGTGGAGCGGAAGCTACGGCCCTGGCGGACCAATCGGAACGTGACTGCCTATCACCGGAGCGCGCCTCAACTCCGGAGAAGTATCAGGCTTTTCGGTGCGTCATGTTCCAATACATGTGCGTTGCGCTCGTATACGTCGCGCATTTCGAAGCCTTCGGCACGCAATGTAGGGCTTATCGTTTACACTTTGCCAAATTACAACGAGACAGGGCTTAACCGTGCGCTCTCACCCTGCTGGCGCCGCCTGGCCATTGCCGGTTGGCTATGGGCACGGGAGAGAAGGGAAATCTGGTTCGGGCAAGTTTGACGAGCTATGCGTGCTCGGGGCTAAGCGCCGTACTTCCGCAGAGTGGCGTTTTTTAGGAGACAGATGATGTAACGACACCCCAAAAAGTTTTGAGGACATCCGCAAGGTGTAATCAGGTAATTGGTTTAACCGTTTTAAACTTTTGTGTTTTATCGAACAAAAAAAAATGTGTGCCTCTGTTATGTTGCCAAACACAGCCAACGTTACGCAAGAAAAAAAAAAGCGCTAGAATTTTGTTTTAGTACCTCTTTAACTTAAGCGTATACGCTCCTTGTGTTTGTCTTACTTCGTCTTCGCCCTTGTTGTTTTCAGAGCTTTTATACTTTTTAAGACCATGAACCAACTGGCCAAAATAACCACCTTGTTGTGATTATCTGAGTAAAAAAAAATAATATAACAACGCTTAAGGGCAGGACGCTCTGTGGAGACAGGCGCTCATAGGCAGAGTTGTACGTAATCCGTTACAAGTAACGAAATTACTTGTAATCCCTTAATTAACGTAGAAGTTTGGGCTAGTTGGTAAATAGACATGATAAAAACAAAACAGCACAAAGACAAGGACAAAGCAGAAGAAACCACAGGACACAGCGCTGAACAAACAAGATCCTTACTTCTGGAGGCAGAAGTTTCTGGCGAATGAAGAAGGCCAGCATGCGGTAGCGGCAAATCGTGGCCGCTATAAGCGTCACCAGGACACACGGATCCAAACTCAAACATTGAAAAGAGCCCGATGTAAAAGAAATATTGTTGATTAACGTAGAAGTTTGAGCTAGTTGGTGAGTAAACATGATTAAAAAAAATTAGCGCAAAGACAAGGGCGAAGTAGAAGAAACTTCTGCCTCCAGTAGTAAGGATCTTGTTTGTTCAGCGCTGTGTCCTGTGGTTTCTTCTATTTCGTCATTGTCTTTGCGCTGTTTTGTTTGGGTAATCCAATTACATTTATGCGTAATTTAGTAACGGAACAATTACATATTTTCTAGAGTAATTCTAAAGTAATTTCCTTACATATTTACGTAACGGATTCCTTGTAATCCGTTACATTTTTTTGACGAACCCCCCCCCCCCCCCCCCGTTATATAAAAGGGGTTGTTTTTATTTTAGTAAAGTCGACCGCAGTGAAACTGTCACGCGCATTGACCAGCGCAAAAGGAGGCTTGGCACTCTTCAGTTCCCCAAAGGCTTTCTTTACAACACCAAGCCCCTGAATCAATTTTTTTAGACCCTAACAACTATGTCCAAAAACCTAAAATAATATTTATAAAAAAAAAATAGAAAAAAAAGAAGCGGGGGCAAGATATCTTCGCTTTTTTTAGACCCTTTGTTTTTTTCTTTGCGATCGATAACAGGGACAGGTGGACACCAAGTGATTGTGTGCCTCTTCGAGAAGCTCGAAGCGGTAAGTGAACAGACAAGAATTAACAATGACCTCCTCGCTTATAGTGACTACTACAATTTGCATAATGTCAGAACACGGGACAACGCTCCGTCTACCCTAAAAAAAAAAAAAACTAAAAGTGATGTGATAATATGTGAAGGTGTTATTGCCACAATCATCCTCGTTCGCTGCTTCACACTTACCATCTGTTTGTGTGGTACACAGCAAATCGGCATCTGCTGTGTACCACACAAAAGGCACTGCGCTGTTTGTGGACACATAAAATAAAGATTATTATTATTATTATTATTATTATTATTATTATTATTATTATTATTATCTTCTATTAGAAAACAGGATGTATTTTTTTCTGCTTCGTTCACATTATTTGACACTGTTTTGAAAGCTGCTTATTTTTTGTGGTCCAACTTCTAGGGTTGTCCCACTTCATTTGTGAATTTCAGCCAGGTTATCCGCATCGCAGTCACCCTTTTTGTGAGTCCGCCTTTTGCGATCACTTCAAAAATAATAATTGTCTTTTTTTGTTGTTGTTTCTGTTTGTACCTGAGCAGGACGTACCTTATCTCAAGCAGAGATGTGTACAAATAAAACATAAGGGTGGCTGACGCAGACCTGAAATTCTGGGCTTGAGGAGAGAGTGAAACTCATGAGTCGGGCCCCATAGTGTGCCTTAGTTTTCTGCCCTTCGCTGCCCGTGGCATCAGCGGAAGTCCATTTGGAGAAAACCGGAGTAAACTGCAATCGGGCCGTGATCCCTACGTTTTTGAACGGCCTCAAGAAATGTACATGCGGCAAGCGTGCTTTTACATTTCCTTGTTTCAACCGACGTTCTTATTAATTGTTGTTATCAATGTCCTGTTCTTTTTTGTTACTTATATTTATACATTAAAAACTTTTTCTTATTCACCAACGCGCCTCAATCGAGGCTCGACCTGTCCAAAACCAAAGGAAAAAGAATATCGAGCCAAACTTTAAATATTACTTAATTATCACCTCAATGGTACCAACTATGTTTTGCTATTGTCTGGCCATATATCCCGGTGTAGTAGGATGTACATAAATCAATTCTTATTTCAGTTTTGGCTAGTTGTATGACGACTTCTACAGCTTCATGAATTCGACAATGGAGAGTTTTAGTAGATCGTCCCGATGACCCCGATAATGATATCCGATACTTCGCCGCCGTCTTGGCGCATGCATCACATCGTTATCGGGTACCGTTGTAGGGGGGTATCGGAGGTATCGGAATGACCTACCAAAACTCTCGCTTATCAGGCAAAGGCGGCAACGACGACGCTTTGCTCTATTTCCGAGGTAAATAGTACTTCTATTGTGTCGCTGAAGAAGCTCAAGAGCATAAAGCATTCGCGAGGAACAATATATGGCGCTCCTATCCAGTGCCTCAGTTCAGAGGGTGCTCAGAGCAGCTTCAGTAAGAAATAACGCCAAATGTCTGACGAGATTTTCGAGAGCCAGCTGTTGCTCAAAATACTCAGGGTCAATAAATGGAACAGGTGGCGGCAATGATCACTTGAATAACCCTCTTCCCTTTGTTTCTTACTTGAGGACAATAATGTTGAAAGTAACGCCACGAAAGTAACGGATTACTTTTTGCGGTGTCGGTAACTTGCTTTTATTGGAGGGTAATTGTAATTGTAAATAGTTACAATTTAGCCTCGAGTAATTGCAGATATAATTCCTTGCAATTTTTCAGTAACGTGTGCAAGTCTGCTCATAAGCATATTGCCGCGCGCAGCTGGCGAAGTGCGCAGCGCGGCCGTGGCTTAACGGCTATCGTGCTTCCCTCCCACGCGAAGAGACAAGGTTCGATTCCTTTTATTAATTCTTGCAATTTAGTGTTCTGGTAAATTTGAGAACTCTGTTGCATGTTCGAGGTCAGTATGTTCTACGCACCGAATCCTCTACGGCAATTGCTCCAGAAGCCCACGTGTGTAAAAAAGGGGCTTCGCGTGGCGAGCCGGAGTCAGTCTCGCCCCAGCGTCCGACTCTGCTGTTACGCCGACTTCGACACCCGCGACGCTCTGTTTCCTTTTTGATTTGGGCTCAAGTTCACCCCATTAAAAGTTTCAGTTTTTCAGTTATTCTTTGCTTCGTCACCTCATCATTCGTGTCAATATTATTAGCGGTCTACCTGTGCCACTCGGCTTTAAAAACCCAAATAAGACGACAGACATGGAACATAAATATGGCATTTTTGAAAAAGCTACCAAATGCTTTTTTGTCAATAAGGACAAACAACATATGCATATTTATTTGGCGAAAAACGTGATATTGGTTTAGTTTTGTAAAAACGAGCTCGATACAGAAACTAGTAAAAACAATATTAAAAAAAATAATTAAAAAATAACAGGTCGATATGTTTCGATTTGATAGGGAATACCGTTATGGCACTATACACGTCAAATCTTGCCACGTCATTTTATCCCCCTTTCCCCCGCCCCCCCCCCCCAAAAAAAAAATAAAAAGAAGAAAAGACGGCTTTTGCGGTAAGATAAAGTGCAATGTTAAAATTGGGCCTACACTGTACACTTTTACATATGAAAGCTCACGAATATAGTATGAAGGACTGTAGGCTTTTTCAATGATTCGCTTAGTGTGTTCCGCGCGGATGTGTGAACTACTCAAGAATGAACCTCAAGACATTGATGCGAAGGGCGAAAAAAGAATACTTTTTTAAGTAAGTATGATACGTTAATTTTTTGTGCTTCAAGAAGAAAACATCATATGCAGGGGATAAAGTAACGCCCATCCAGACTAACAGAGCACAGATGAAAATTAAGGATTGCGTATTTCGCCATCCAAAAATGAAGCAACTTCGCAAGCTTTCCGCTGACTGCCGACAGCATGTCAAGTACGTCGGACCCAGGATCTGGTTGACAGTCCAGACGTTGTCATAGGTTTCGCAGTATGAATCTCTGCCAGAGGTAAATTTTGTAAGGGCTAACAACGTGTAGTCTTTGAAACGTGCCCATTGCTGTTCTGAAAGTGCATGACTGGTAGGGGTGGGGGAGTGTTTGTCTTGCATTTTGGTTGGAGACCTATTTCGTAGTCTGAAGACTGCCCCAGTACGCACATTTTAAATAAGAGTTTCTTACTGAAGTTACAGTCTCTCTCGTAAAGAAGAAATGTTGGTTAAATGAAGCTTGTTTATTTGGAAGTTTAGGAAGCGAGTAATGTTACTTTGAAAATTTAGCGCACAAACGTTAAAAGCATTGGTACAAGACCAGTTTGCGACTATTGCATCAGTCCATCTGCAATGTTAATCCTGAATGCACGCTTTAGAAATAAGGGTATCTTTATGATTGCTAATTTTGGTTACATACATTTTCCTTTGTCCCATACCTTCCACACTGCGCACATTAAAAATGACAGTTGCTCACTCAAGTAAAGGTCTTTCTCGTAAATGAGAAATATTGCCTGACCGGGGCCCGTTGTTTTGGAAGTATCGGAAGAGAGTAACGCAACTCTGAAACTTTAGTGCACAGACTTCTAACGTATTGGTGCAAGCACAGTTCGTCACTATTGCATCAGCCCATTTGAAATGTAAATCATGAACATTTGTTGTGAACGTGTGCACACGACGCACATACATTTTGTTGCTTTTTAAATCGCACCAACTGAGACTTGTTAGAGGCGGTCGAAGTTTCGCGTGTAATACACGACCACCACGGTAAGAAAGAAAAGTAAAAGCTATTTATAAAACTACTTTGAAGACACGTCTCTTTGAAAGAAAACACTTCACTGCGCGTTTCCAGAGACTTAGCAACTTTTATGCCATAACTAGTATATTTTATTAAGAAATGAAACAACATATGCGTGATGTTTGGTTTCAAAGCCAACGTTCAATTTGTTTCATCGAAGTCGGAATAGGACAGTGCAGTGGTTCTTAACCGTTGACGTTTCGCGGACCCCCTGTGAATCGGCGGAGATGATGGAGGACCCCGCTTGTGGTAAGGGTAAAGGAAAGATAGAGTCGAATTGTGCTAATGATTTATTAAATGGATGTAATTAAAACTATGCTTCTCTCATTGATGTACACACGAGAAAACTTTCCCGTAAATTGGAACGTTTCATATGAATGTGAAAGACAGACAACTTTTATTGCTGGGCTTGACTGATGAGGCAGGGTTTCGCGAACCCTTGGAATGCCTTCGCGGACCGACATTTGAGAACCGCTGGCTTAGTGGAATGTTCGTAGACCTAGAGATAACGACTAGTGTTTGCAGTATAATTTTGCCACTGCGGTATGACTTCTAACAGGGGGGATTTCATTATGCGTTATTTTGTTTATTACCGTGTTTAAACAGGAACTTAGACATCAATATTTCGTCACCGCGGTATGACTACTAACCTGTGTGTTTTATCGTGCGTTATATTTCTGATTACCAATTTGTTCCCGATGAGACAGGAACTGATACAAAAATGTCGCTAACTTGAGATAGAAAAAAAAATTAAAACGGACTTTTGAATGAGGACTCATTCACACAAACGAGTACTTGTTTGACGCGGTCTTTCTAAACACAGACAATCGTCGAGTTTCCCAAATGCTTCCGGTCACCTTCCAATGCAGTAAAAAAACTCCCCTCATGCAGTCAGCGTTCGTTTGTCTTCGTTAAAAGCCGCTCCCAAGAGAATCAGTAAACTTTCCTCGGGATTTTATTATTAAGAGTCTCTTCTAAACGAGAGGAAATGTCTGAAAAACGTCAAATATGTGCATAGAAACTCGTGCACGCGCAACTCGCGTTCCTACTGCACACGCCTTAATTGGGAGAGCCAAAGTATTATCAGAAATCAGAAATTAGTTTAACTTTTGAGAATTAGCGCCGAGATGTTTCGGTGGCGTCTTGTTATGGTTTCCGTTCGTGACATAATGAACAGGATTAGCCTCGCCGATTTTGGCAGGATATGCGTTGCCGTGAGCCGGCGATTGGGCTGGCATTAGCAGCACACAGGAAGCTGCGGTTTGGCCAATCGCAAAACTTTGACAACAGCGACGCTTTTGGTCACGCACGTCCCTAATACTGAAAAAAAAAGGCTTGCCCCTCATAATAATAGTAACGGAAAGATGTCAAATAGAAGCGCATTGGTGCATGCGAGATTAAAATACTAAAACATCACACGACAAGATGCTTCCACAGAACGGCCGCCAATGTGTAGCCCCGAGGAGATGTTCACCGCTGATTTTACTCGGAGTCACGGCTCCGTCCTTGGACGAAACTGAGAGCTTCCGATAACGATGATTGTCACGGACCGCGTTTGTTGACCAGTCCGTAGCGCATAGTGGGGACAGCGCGTTATCGCCGTTCACCACGGAGACGTGGAGCGCGCGGGAAGGTCACGAGGGGTTCACACGAAGTCACGTGACCCTTTTGACGCCACTAACGCCACGCCGTTCCTGGGTGGTACACTTTATCCTGGAGTGCCCGATAAGCGGCTCTGTTTGCGTACGTCCAGCGGTGTGTAGTCGATTGCCCCCTAGTGGGCAGCTCTGAGGGTTGACGCCGCCCTCGCTGCAGCTTATCGTTCCGGAAGTGTCGCCTGTATGCACTGTCCACCCTTAAGCTGACAGTGGGGTGGAAGCTACGTGCTCGTTGGACCAATCACAGGTGTAGCTTGAGCCACATGATCATGCTCCCGCCCGTACCCATACGCAGAGCGCGTGGTCCGGTGACGAAAAGGAGATGGTTGATTTGTCCGGCGAGCCCATAGCTCCTACCTTACTGTCAGCTTGGGGGTGAACGGAGAATAGGCCAGGACTCGAGGTGGGCAAACTGCGGCCGCTAAAGACCCGGATTTAGTAGAAAAAGATTCTGCGCAACCAATGGAAAGTTTGAGTAGATCGTTTGGATAACCATATTAAATATACCCGATGCTTCACAGACGATGTTTGTGCGTGTATCATTCGTTACACTTACCGGGAATCGCTATCAAAACGCAGAAACGATTGAGTACGACTCCCTTAGTTCAAAGTGCCACCATGGAAACGTTTCGGTAAAATGGAACTACCGAAAACGCAGGCTACACTCTGTTTCACCTTATGACGAACGGCAGCGCAAGCTACGTGCGAGCCATCGCAGCCAATTCAGTGCTGCATATGAATCACGTGACTTCACGTGACGTGAGTCGTGAATCACGAATGAATTACCAGAAATCAGGTGATATTCATTCGGTGTTGGATCGGCTTCGATAACTCGCAGCATCTATTGTAAGGTGAAACGGAGCGTAATTTGGTTTACGTTAGACGAACGCCTAAGAGCATCGGGCACAGCGGGGGAACGAAAGGGGCTTTCGTTGGACTTTGATCCGTTTTGTATAACCTGACGCACATCTTCACCCTGTTGCAGGTTAAGAAAAGCGGGACAGGCTCCGTCCATGAAGCCCTTCACTCCTCTCCCGCGGTCGCTCTGCCAAAGTGGAAAGAGTGAAGGGCTTCGTGGTGGGAACCTACGACGTAATGGAGCTGAGATATTAGGTAGAGAGGAACCAGAAAAACCTGGTCAGGGCATTGTATTGGGGAGAAGATCGAACAGTCACGCCTCTAGCGGCACGCTTCAGCCGTGGGAACAACAAACCGAATTTTCTTGTTTGTTTTTGATCAGCGATATCGAAGATGACGATTCGAAGGACGCTCCTCGTGCGACCAAAGCGCTGGTAAAAGCGAAGCGCTCGTGCTCAGACCGTGCATGACGAGGTTCAATTTCTTTGTTATGCTGTGTTAGTAAACACCGGGCTGTGGGTACAACAAGCTCGATGAAGCACCCCTTATGGGGAGTATTCACTGGACGCCATATTTGTGGGTGCTGTTTAGAGCGCATGCTCAGAACGAACTCACACCAATAGGCTGCTAAGACCGACACTCTTGATGGTGCAAAATGCACGTTGCAAAAGAACTGTTGAAGCTCGCCGTCAGCACGCGCTCAGCATTCGCGCACACAGCTATGGCGGCCAGTGAATACTCCCCATAGTTCGATCTCCTGCCCAATAGCTTTTGGGAACGGTTTATGGGGGAGACACCTCGTCGACCGGGGCTGCGCAGGCAACGGGTATGGATAACGAAAGCACCACTCGCTTGACGGCGCAAGGCCAACGCCATTTGGGATAATCAGAGCCCGTGATGACGTCAAACTAGCGTCTGACATCATCGCAACAAGATCGAGCGGGGACACCGATAAGGCACGAGTGCTGCGTAAGCGTTCAGCTCGGCCTCGTGTTCATTCATTGTGTCGAAGGACGCTCGACGTTAAGCTCGGACCTAATATCTGCGTTGGCGCCACCCGAGGGTAATCGTTTAACGTGGAGGTGGAGGATCCTGTTCGCAGGCTTTGATAATTCTAGGTGGTGTTAGTAAGGCTCCCCCAGTATCAATTCATTCATCTTGTGGCTCCCCTTGACGAAGGGAATAGACCCTTCTCAAGGTTTCGTCAAGCAACATTGGCCATCGCCATTGCTTGGCCACGTAGCGTGTGATTGGACCCGAGTCCTCACCGAACGCTGACCTCACACTCGTCTTCAATACGAACTGAGCCGAGTTCATACCGAACTCTGACGCAACACTCGCGTCCAGTGCACGCCAGAGTACGTGATCGAGCAATGGTGAACAGGTGATGGCGCGGACTTATAAAAAGGCTAGATTAACATGGCATAAGTTGTGTTTATGACTTAAGTCATAAACGTGACTTATGAAAAAAGATCTGCTTTCGAGAGTTCCAAGTTTTGCCCGTGTTATTCAGATATCGATTCTGATCGGGTACACACATCGATAAGAAACGGTCTGTCCATAGGTATTACGTTAAACGTAGCTACTAGAGCTACTCAACAAGCCACGCATAAGGTATCGGCACTTTATTCCCAGATTATCTTGTGGGCGCCGCCATTTTTGAGCTTAGTGCAGAATGGGCGCAATTGACGATTTGCAAAAAAGTGCACGCCACCTATCGCGCAACGCCGGAAACTTGGGTGCGAGGCTAGAAGTTGGTTGGAAAACAACTAGTGCTGCATGGTTTTGGTTTGCCTTGGAGCTCGTGCACGCAAGCTGTCCTCCGTGCTTCCTCTTCTCCATTTCCCGGTGCTTCACCGGGAAATGGAGATTCCCGGTGCTTCACAATCTTCGTGTGGCTGAAGATTGTCGGCACGAAGTCGGGGTGTTTCTGGAAGGTGGACGGCCACCCTAGAATTCAATTTCAAATTATAATCAAGCGAAATTTTCAGGAGCGTACAAAATCGACGTACCCGTGACAAAATGCGCGCTGCAGATCCGGCAGTGCTCGTTCGGCTGCCATGGTGAGCCGTCTGTGTTTCTTCTCCTCACGGCAGCTACCCAAGCTTCTCTCTTCGCAGGATACAGCCTGGCCGACGGAAATCTAAAAAAACTTGGCGTTCTCTTTGCCGTAGAAATAATTCGTGCAACCAAGCGCAACACAGTGGGCTGGCATGGCGACAAACAAATCGAACCCGCTTCCGCGCCTGTTGCCGCCTAAGAATAGCCGTCACGCCCATTTGTTTTCCAACCGAGCAGGGGCGCTGGCAACAACACACTCTGCTCGCGCATGCGCAGCAGCTTTTTTGCAAATCGTCAATTGTCGATAGTTACGATTTAAAAATGGGAACTTTAGGCGCGGTATCAGAAAGTTTCAGACAATATAGGCTTGCTTTATCGCGAACTGTTTTAACATTTCAAGAGGGATGCAAAAGCTTTACTTGGGGTTTCAGATAAATCGTCAGATTAATTGGGCAACCTTGATTTTAAGCACCAAGATGGCTGAACTGTCTTTACTCTGCAGCGTAGCCGACTTAGTCATTGATAGTCATGTTTAAAGGGATGCTGAACCAAACATTTCAGTGTCCACAATAAGTGGAACACGATCTTTGCACGAGCAAGCAACCGCCGCTGTGCCAGAGCACACGCAACGAAATTGACGTCGTAGTCCCCCATTCAGGCTTAAGATGACAGTGAGATGTGTGGACTCCAGGGAAAAGAAGAATGAGGACAATGTTTTTATTTTTACGGTGGAGTCTAATGTGAAACGTAAGCGATTAATTGGTCTAACAATCAGGTATAGCTTTCGCTTGTGGAGATCAGAAACCTGTCTTCATTCTCTTTTTTCCCGAAGCCCATACATTTCAAGGGGGCACTGGTACGTCATTTTTGTTGCGTGTGCTCGCGCACACCGGCAGCTGCTGGCTCGTGGAAAGAACGTGCGCCCCTTATTATTGACAGTAAAATGTTTTATTCAGTGACTCATATCGATAGACAGTTTTTTATTGGGTTGTATAGCTGATCAGAGTCTATGCTCGAATAACATAGGCAGAAGTAGGAGCTCTTGAACTTACTTTTTTCTTCTCCTTCTTGTTTTGTTGCAGGTGTGCACTGCAATGAGGGTCCATTTGGCACAACTGCGATGCTGCTTTGCAGCACATCTGCGCGTTTATTTTCCACTTCACAAGCACAGAAACGGCCGGGATTTTCCGTTTCCGGTGCAAGCCTATAAAAGTAAAGCATGTCCTAAACAGTTGTTCCTGGCGGTAGTTTGTAACTTGGTGCACAAGAAAAATCACGAGACTTGTGGCTAAAAAATATGCACACGATGAAAAAAAAAAGTAACAATATTTAAATACAGCCATTTGGAATCATTTGGTCAGAAGTGAGAGAATGCAGGCGAGCTGGTTAGGAAACTATCTTCCGGTCTCAGGATCTATAAATACAGGGTGTCACAAAAAAAAAAAAAAGAAAAAAAAATTACAGTTTTTTTTTATTACAAAAATAAACTAGGCATCGCCGAACGCTCATTCTGCGCCCAAAGGTAGCGCTAGAGGTCAAAACCAGATGCCAAAGTTTCAGCCCAATCCGATACCTTATTCAAAAGTTATGCGTGATTTTCTGAAAATTTCAATGGGAAAATGGCGGCCGACGGAGTTGTCGAATACATGGAGCTCTATTGCACCAGAAACCGAAAATGGGCAAAAATCGGCTCCATTTTACCATTGAAATTTTGAGAAATTCCCTTATAATTTTTGAATAAGGTATCGAATCGGGATGAAATTTTGGCATCTGGTTGTGACCTCTAGCGCTACCTTTGGGCGGAGAATGAGCGTTCGGCGATGCTTAGTTGGGTTTTGGGGTGAAAAAAACCCTTCAAAGTTTTCTTGTGACACCCTGTATGTTGTAATCTATGTTTATTTCCTTTGACTAAATAATTACATAATAAAAAAAAATTAAAAAAAAAAAACTGAGCAATTGCAGAGAAAGCAAGCCTTTCAGCCTACGTTACATATTAGATTACCTTGTCGCAAGAGAATCAGGCACGTTGAGTAACTTCTTGATTTGATTGTTTATGAGTTTGGATGTACGCGCCTGGGTGTGTGTATAGTATGTGGCAGCTTCCTGACGAAGGCCGGACTCCGGCCGAAACGTCGAAGATTAAATCGTCCGTTGTTGCTGTTTTTCACTAAGGGTTTTTTTCTTCTCAGTTTTATATATATATATATATATATGTGTGTGTTATATGTGTGTGTGTGGTTTCGGCGGACTCAATTTCTGACCAGCTCTCTGTGTACTGCTTAGTTTCGAATTCGCTTAACTTGGTATACGACAACTGTTGCTGATTTAAGGCCCGCGCTCATTCTCCGTCCCAGTGGCCGGGATGATGTAATCGGTAAAGGCGTCGCCCCGGACAGGCGAGGGTTGCGGGTTCAATCCCCGCTCCTGGCCCAATTTTTCGCCAGCTCTAGCTCTTTCCCTTTCCCCTTCCCTAACTTTAATGCAATAAATTCAATAATCACCTTCTCTCCTCTTCGTTCTCAATATTACTACGGCTGCACTTGTCAATCTTCACTCATTCCCATTATATATACGGTGCAGCCTGTCCCTATGGGGAGGAGTGGTTCCCTAGATATCCTGGAAGACGGCCCTTCCCGACATTTGCAAGCTGAGAGGACGTGCCATGTCACTGCCGCATGTCGGACAATATATATATATATATATATATGTATATCAGTGTGTCGAACCGAAAAAAATACGGGTTCGGTTACGGTTCAGGTTCAGGTAAATTTATTTTGTTCCGGCTCAGTTCCGGTTCAATTAATTCGATCCGCGAACCGGTTCGCGAACCAGTTCGGGGCGCTGAACCGGTTCGCGAACCGGTTCGGAAATTATAAATGACAAATTGCAACATCAAAATAGCAAAATCAAAATAACATCAAAATAAAAAAAAATTGCAACATCAGGTTCTAGAAACGTGTTATGAAATGAGCACACAGCGGCATTTAGGATTTACGAGATTGTAGGAAAATAAAATCCCGTGGCGCGATTTTTTTTTTTTTTTTTTTTGCACAGTTTTTTAATTTTCTTTTTTCCGTGCAAGCCGCGACCAGCGCAATACTGGTTCCTATGTCAAGATTCATGGATGCAGCGTTTGCCCAGATTCATGGATGCAGCGTTCATATTCCTAAGACTGAGTGGAGAAGAAAAATATGTAAGCGAGGTGTGTGTCAGTTGACGGCACTTAAAAAACAAATGGCATTGATAGCACATTCATTGTCAACAGCGCGTGGCCGAACCGTTTTGACATGAGCCGGTAACCGTTATTTTTTTTCCGGTTGAGTTCCGGTTCAGGTTCATCGCGATAACAATATAACGGTTCGGGTTCGGGTTCAGTTCCGGAAAAAATACCGGTTCGGTTCCGGTTTTCGGTTCGGTTCGGTTCCGGTTCGACACCCTGATATATATATATATAGAAAAAGAAAAGAACCCTTAGTGAAAACAGCAACAACGGACGATTCAATTTTCGACGTTTCGGCCGGAGTCCGGCCTTCGTCAGGAAGAACTTTTACAGATGAACGCGGGTGGTATTTATAATTATGATGCAATTAAATGCAAAGGTGCAAGCGAGCTGGACAAGAACGATGAAAATAATTCCTGGAGAAGGGGAACAAGGGGGACAAAGGACAAACACAAAAATCTCCAAACACAGCTAGGTGACTGGTGCGCGACCGAAAAAATCCGCCTGGTCCGGGTATTGAACCCGGGACCTCTCCATTACAAGTGGAGCGCTCTACCAACTGAGCTAACCAGGGGTTAGACGTTAGTAGAGCAAACGGGTTTTATCAGCTGCCACCACTCTTACACCAACAAGGGTGAAGCTTGCAATTTAATGTTATGATTATAATGCAATTAAATGCAAAGGTGCAAGCGAGCTGGAGAAGAATGATGAAAATAATTCCTGGAGAAGGGGAACAAGGGGGACAAAGGACAAACACAAAAATCTCCAAACACAGCTAGATGACTGGTGCGCGACCGAAAAAATCCGCCTGGTCCGGGTATTGAACCCGGGACCTCTCCATTACAAGTGGAGCGCTCTACCAACTGAGCTAACCAGGGGTTAGACGTTAGTAGAGCAAACGGGTTTTATCAGCTGCCACCACTCTTACACCAACAAGGGTGAAGCTTGCAATTTAATGTTATGATTATAATGCAATTAAATGCAAAGGTGCAAGCGAGCTGGACAAGAACGATGAAAATAATTCCTGGAGAAGGGGAACAAGGGGGACAAAGGACAAACACAAAAATCTCCAAACACAGCTAGATGACTGGTGCGCGACCGAAAAAATCCGCCTGGTCCGGGTATTGAACCCGGGACCTCTCCATTACAAGTGGAGCGCTCTACCAACTGAGCTAACCAGGGGTTAGACGTTAGTAGAGCAAACGGGTTTTATCAGCTGCCACCACTCTTACACCAACAAGGGTGAAGCTTGCAATTTAATGTTATGATTATAATGCAATTAAATGCAAAGGTGCAAGCGAGCTGGACAAGAACGATGAAAATAATTCCTGGAGAAGGGGAACAAGGGGGACAAAGGACAAACACAAAAATCTCCAAACACAGCTAGGTGACTGGTGCGCGACCGAAAAAATCCGCCTGGTCCGGGTATTGAACCCGGGACCTCTCCATTACAAGTGGAGCGCTCTACCAACTGAGCTAACCAGGGGTTAGACGTTAGTAGAGCAAACGGGTTTTATCAGCTGCCACCACTCTTACACCAACAAGGGTGAAGCTTGCAATTTAATGTTATGATTATAATGCAATTAAATGCAAAGGTGCAAGCGAGCTGGAGAAGAATGATGAAAATAATTCCTGGAGAAGGGGAACAAGGGGGACAAAGGACAAACACAAAAATCTCCAAACACAGCTAGATGACTGGTGCGCGACCGAAAAAATCCGCCTGGTCCGGGTATTGAACCCGGGACCTCTCCATTACAAGTGGAGCGCTCTACCAACTGAGCTAACCAGGGGTTAGACGTTAGTAGAGCAAACGGGTTTTATCAGCTGCCACCACTCTTACACCAACAAGGGTGAAGCTTGCAATTTAATGTTATGATTATAATGCAATTAAATGCAAAGGTGCAAGCGAGCTGGAGAAGAATGATGAAAATAATTCCTGGAGAAGGGGAACAAGGGGGACAAAGGACAAACACAAAAATCTCCAAACACAGCTAGATGACTGGTGCGCGACCGAAAAAATCCGCCTGGTCCGGGTATTGAACCCGGGACCTCTCCATTACAAGTGGAGCGCTCTACCAACTGAGCTAACCAGGGGTTAGACGTTAGTAGAGCAAACGGGTTTTATCAGCTGCCACCACTCTTACACCAACAAGGGTGAAGCTTGCAATTTAATGTTATGATTATAATGCAATTAAATGCAAAGGTGCAAGCGAGCTGGAGAAGAATGATGAAAATAATTCCTGGAGAAGGGGAACAAGGGGGACAAAGGACAAACACAAAAATCTCCAAACACAGCTAGATGACTGGTGCGCGACCGAAAAAATCCGCCTGGTCCGGGTATTGAACCCGGGACCTCTCCATTACAAGTGGAGCGCTCTACCAACTGAGCTAACCAGGGGTTAGACGTTAGTAGAGCAAACGGGTTTTATCAGCTGCCACCACTCTTACACCAACAAGGGTGAAGCTTGCAATTTAATGTTATGATTATAATGCAATTAAATGCAAAGGTGCAAGCGAGCTGGAGAAGAACGATGAAAATAATTCCTGGAGAAGGGGAACAAGGGGGACAAAGGACAAACACAAAAATCTCCAAACACAGCTAGGTGACTGGTGCGCGACCGAAAAAATCCGCCTGGTCCGGGTATTGAAACCGGGACCTCTCCATTACAAGTGGAGCGCTCTACCAACTGAGCTAACCAGGGGTTAGACGGTAGTAGAGCAAACGGGTTTTATCAGCTGCCACCACTCTTACACCAACAAGGGTGAAGCTTGCAATTTAATGTTATGATTATAATGCAATTAAATGCAAAGGTGCAAGCGAGCTGGAGAAGAACGATGAAAATAATTCCTGGAGAAGGGGAACAAGGGGGACAAAGGACAAACACAAAAATCTCCAAACACAGCTAGGTGACTGGTGCGCGACCGAAAAAATCCGCCTGGTCCGGGTATTGAACCCGGGACCTCTCCATTACAAGTGGAGCGCTCTACCAACTGAGCTAACCAGGGGTTAGACGTTAGTAGAGCAAACGGGTTTTATCAGCTGCCACCACTCTTACACCAACAAGGGTGAAGCTTGCAATTTAATGTTATGATTATAATGCAATTAAATGCAAAGGTGCAAGCGAGCTGGAGAAGAACGATGAAAATAATTCCTGGAGAAGGGGAACAAGGGGGACAAAGGACAAACACAAAAATCTCCAAACACAGCTAGGTGACTGGTGCGCGACCGAAAAAATCCGCCTGGTCCGGGTATTGAAACCGGGACCTCTCCATTACAAGTGGAGCGCTCTACCAACTGAGCTAACCAGGGGTTAGACGGTAGTAGAGCAAACGGGTTTTATCAGCTGCCACCACTCTTACACCAACAAGGGTGAAGCTTGCAATTTAATGTTATGATTATAATGCAATTAAATGCAAAGGTGCAAGCGAGCTGGAGAAGAACGATGAAAATAATTCCTGGAGAAGGGGAACAAGGGGGACAAAGGACAAACACAAAAATCTCCAAACACAGCTAGGTTACTGGTGCGCGACCGAAAAAATCCGCCTGGTCCGGGTATTGAACCCGGGACCTCTCCATTACAAGTGGAGCGCTCTACCAACTGAGCTAACCAGGGGTTAGACGTTAGTAGAGCAAACGGGTTTTATCATGATAACACACACCACAGCGCACTATAGCAAATAACACTCACACCTTACACACGAAAAATAAAGCAAAATTCAAACAAACCGCGCTGACTGACAACTCTTTTTATATAACTTTGTCTTCTTCAACCTCTAGCACCACCGAATTTCCCAATTCACGCGCACCGATCTCCTAGATGCCTAAAAATGTTTTCTCTTTTTCTGTCAGGTGTAAAGATGGTGTACTTATACAGTTGTTATAGTTCCTGGCGATATGTTCTGCTTCGATAATTTCTCGAGTTAATTGGTTTCTGTTCCTGCCTAAAATTGTACAGGATGGCAAGTGAACGTCGCACCCACAATCCCGGCAGTGTATGCCTAGATGCCCTGAGTTGGCTCTGGAGCTGTTGTTGTTGTGTTCCCGGAGCCTATCGTTAAGGCATCGTCCGGTCTCACCAATGTACACTTTCCCGCACGAAAGGGGAAATGAGTACACCACTTCATCGGCACACTCGACGAACCTGTTCTGATGGTTTTTGGTGCAGCTTACTGTTCGGTGGAAATCAGGTGAGTTGACTTGTTTACACAAGTTGCCAAGCTTATTGGGAGCAGTAAAGACGACAGTGATGTTGAACTTGTTTGCAATTTTCTTGATTCCATGGGAGAACCTTTGTTTGAATTTTGCTTTATTTTTCTTGTGTAAGGTGTGAGTGTTATTTGCTATAGTGCGCTGTGGTGTGTGTTATCATGTGCAACCAACTCGCCCAAGCTGCTACGTTAACAAGGGTTTTATCAGCTGCCACCACTCTTACACCAACAAGGGTGAAGCTTGCAATTTAATGTTATGATTATAATGCAATTAAATGCAAAGGTGCAAGCGAGCTGGAGAAGAACGATGAAAATAATTCCTGGAGAAGGGGAACAAGGGGGACAAAGGACAAACACAAAAATCTCCAAACACAGCTAGGTGACTGGTGCGCGACCGAAAAAATCCGCCTGGTCCGGGTATTGAACCCGGGACCTCTCCATTACAAGTGGAGCGCTCTACCAACTGAGCTAACCAGGGGTTAGACGTTAGAAGAGCAAACGGGTTTTATCAGCTGCCACCACTCTTACACCAACAAGGGTGAAGCTTGCAATTTAATGTTATGATTATAATGCAATTAAATGCAAAGGTGCAAGCGAGCTGGAGAAGAACGATGAAAATAATTCCTGGAGAAGGGGAACAAGGGGGACAAAGGACAAACACAAAAATCTCCAAACACAGCTAGGTGACTGGTGCGCGACCGAAAAAATCCGCCTGGTCCGGGTATTGAACCCGGGACCTCTCCATTACAAGTGGAGCGCTCTACCAACTGAGCTAACCAGGGGTTAGACGTTAGTAGAGCAAACGGGTTTTATCAGCTGCCACCACTCTTACACCAACAAGGGTGAAGCTTGCAATTTAATGTTATGATTATAATGCAATTAAATGCAAAGGTGCAAGCGAGCTGGAGAAGAACGATGAAAATAATTCCTGGAGAAGGGGAACTTTTACAGATGAACGCGGGTGGTATTTATAATTATGATGCAATTAAATGCAAAGGTGCAAGCGAGCTGGAGAAGAACGATGAAAATAATTCCTGGAGAAGGGGAACAAGGGGGACAAAGGACAAACACAAAAATCTCCAAACACAGCTAGGTGACTGGTGCGCGACCGAAAAAATCCGCCTGGTCCGGGTATTGAACCCGGGACCTCTCCATTACAAGTGGAGCGCTCTACCAACTGAGCTAACCAGGGGTTAGACGGTAGTAGAGCAAACGGGTTTTATCAGCTGCCACCAATCTTACACCAACAAGGTTGAAGCTTGCAATTTAATGTTATGATTATAATGCAATTAAATGCAAAGGTGCAAGCGAGCTGGAGAAGAATGATGAAAATAATTCCTGGAGAAGGGGAACTTTTACAGATGAACGCGGGTGGTATTTATAATTATGATGCAATTAAATGCAAAGGTGCAAGCGAGCTGGAGAAGAACGATGAAAATAATTCCTGGAGAAGGGGAACAAGGGGGACAAAGGACAAACACAAAAATCTCCAAACACAGCTAGGTGACTGGTGCGCGACCGAAAAAATCCGCCTGGTCCGGGTATTAAACCCGGGACCTCTCCATTACAAGTGGAGTGCTCTACCAACTGAGCTAACCAGGGGTTAGACGGTAGTAGAGCAAACGGGTTTTATCAGCTGCCACCACTCTTACACCAACAAGGGTGAAGCTTGCAATTTAATGTTATGATTATAATGCAATTAAATGCAAAGGTGCAAGCGAGCTGGAGAAGAATGATGAAAATAATTCCTGGAGAAGGGGAACTTTTACAGATGAACGCGGGTGGTATTTATAATTATGATGCAATTAAATGCAAAGGTGCAAGCGAGCTGGAGAAGAACGATGAAAATAATTCCTGGAGAAGGGGAACAAGGGGGACAAAGGACAAACACAAAAATCTCCAAACACAGCTAGGTGACTGGTGCGCGACCGAAAAAATCCGCCTGGTCCGGGTGTTAAACCCGGGACCTCTCCATTACAAGTGGAGCGCTCTACCAACTGAGCTAACCAGGGGTTAGACGGTAGTAGAGCAAACGGGTTTTATCAGCTGCCACCACTCTTACACCAACAAGGGTGAAGCTTGCAATTTAATGTTATGATTATAATGCAATTAAATGCAAAGGTGCAAGCGAGCTGGAGAAGAATGATGAAAATAATTCCTGGAGAAGGGGAACTTTTACAGATGAACGCGGGTGGTATTTATAATTATGATGCAATTAAATGCAAAGGTGCAAGCGAGCTGGAGAAGAACGATGAAAATAATTCCTGGAGAAGGGGAACAAGGGGGACAAAGGACAAACACAAAAATCTCCAAACACAGCTAGGTGACTGGTGCGCGACCGAAAAAATCCGCCTGGTCCGGGTATTGAACCCGGGACCTCTCCATTACAAGTGGAGCGCTCTACCAACTGAGCTAACCAGGGGTTAGACGTTAGTAGAGCAAACGGGTTTTATCAGCTGCCACCACTCTTACACCAACAAGGGTGAAGCTTGCAATTTAATGTTATGATTATAATGCAATTAAATGCAAAGGTGCAAGCGAGCTGGAGAAGAACGATGAAAATAATTCCTGGAGAAGGGGAACAAGGGGGACAAAGGACAAACACAAAAATCTCCAAACACAGCTAGGTGACTGGTGCGCGACCGAAAAAATCCGCCTGGTCCGGGTATTGAACCCGGGACCTCTCCATTACAAGTGGAGCGCTCTACCAACTGAGCTAACCAGGGGTTAGACGTTAGTAGAGCAAACGGGTTTTATCAGCTGCCACCACTCTTACACCAACAAGGGTGAAGCTTGCAATTTAATGTTATGATTATAATGCAATTAAATGCAAAGGTGCAAGCGAGCTGGAGAAGAACGATGAAAATAATTCCTGGAGAAGGGGAACTTTTACAGATGAACGCGGGTGGTATTTATAATTATGATGCAATTAAATGCAAAGGTGCAAGCGAGCTGGAGAAGAACGATGAAAATAATTCCTGGAGAAGGGGAACAAGGGGGACAAAGGACAAACACAAAAATCTCCAAACACAGCTAGGTGACTGGTGCGCGACCGAAAAAATCCGCCTGGTCCGGGTATTGAACCCGGGACCTCTCCATTACAAGTGGAGCGCTCTACCAACTGAGCTAACCAGGGGTTAGACGGTAGTAGAGCAAACGGGTTTTATCAGCTGCCACCAATCTTACACCAACAAGGTTGAAGCTTGCAATTTAATGTTATGATTATAATGCAATTAAATGCAAAGGTGCAAGCGAGCTGGAGAAGAATGATGAAAATAATTCCTGGAGAAGGGGAACTTTTACAGATGAACGCGGGTGGTATTTATAATTATGATGCAATTAAATGCAAAGGTGCAAGCGAGCTGGAGAAGAACGATGAAAATAATTCCTGGAGAAGGGGAACAAGGGGGACAAAGGACAAACACAAAAATCTCCAAACACAGCTAGGTGACTGGTGCGCGACCGAAAAAATCCGCCTGGTCCGGGTATTAAACCCGGGACCTCTCCATTACAAGTGGAGTGCTCTACCAACTGAGCTAACCAGGGGTTAGACGGTAGTAGAGCAAACGGGTTTTATCAGCTGCCACCACTCTTACACCAACAAGGGTGAAGCTTGCAATTTAATGTTATGATTATAATGCAATTAAATGCAAAGGTGCAAGCGAGCTGGAGAAGAATGATGAAAATAGTTCCTGGAGAAGGGGAACTTTTACAGATGAACGCGGGTGGTATTTATAATTATGATGCAATTAAATGCAAAGGTGCAAGCGAGCTGGAGAAGAACGATGAAAATAATTCCTGGAGAAGGGGAACAAGGGGGACAAAGGACAAACACAAAAATCTCCAAACACAGCTAGGTGACTGGTGCGCGACCGAAAAAATCCGCCTGGTCCGGGTATTGAACCCGGGACCTCTCCATTACAAGTGGAGCGCTCTACCAACTGAGCTAACCAGGGGTTAGACGGTAGTAGAGCAAACGGGTTTTATCAGCTGCCACCACTCTTACACCAACAAGGGTGAAGCTTGCAATTTAATGTTATGATTATAATGCAATTAAATGCAAAGGTGCAAGCGAGCTGGAGAAGAATGATGAAAATAATTCCTGGAGAAGGGGAACTTTTACAGATGAACGCGGGTGGTATTTATAATTATGATGCAATTAAATGCAAAGGTGCAAGCGAGCTGGAGAAGAACGATGAAAATAATTCCTGGAGAAGGGGAACAAGGGGGACAAAGGACAAACACAAAAATCTCCAAACACAGCTAGGTGACTGGTGCGCGACCGAAAAAATCCGCCTGGTCCGGGTATTGAACCCGGGACCTCTCCATTACAAGTGGAGCGCTCTACCAACTGAGCTAACCAGGGGTTAGACGTTAGTAGAGCAAACGGGTTTTATCAGCTGCCACCACTCTTACACCAACAAGGGTGAAGCTTGCAATTTAATGTTATGATTATAATGCAATTAAATGCAAAGGTGCAAGCGAGCTGGAGAAGAACGATGAAAATAATTCCTGGAGAAGGGGAACAAGGGGGACAAAGGACAAAATCAAAAATCTCCAAACACAGCTAGGTGACTGGTGCGCGACCGAAAAAATCCGCCTGGTCCGGGTATTGAACCCGGGACCTCTCCATTACAAGTGGAGCGCTCTACCAACTGAGCTAACCAGGGGTTAGACGTTAGTAGAGCAAACGGGTTTTATCAGCTGCCACCACTCTTACACCAACAAGGGTGAAGCTTGCAATTTAATGTTATGATTATAATGCAATTAAATGCAAAGGTGCAAGCGAGCTGGAGAAGAACGATGAAAATAATTCCTGGAGAAGGGGAACAAGGGGGACAAAGGACAAACACAAAAATCTCCAAACACAGCTAGGTGACTGGTGCGCGACCGAAAAAATCCGCCTGGTCCGGGTATTGAACCCGGGACCTCTCCATTACAAGTGGAGCGCTCTACCAACTGAGCTAACCAGGGGTTAGACGTTAGTAGAGCAAACGGGTTTTATCAGCTGCCACCACTCTTACACCAACAAGGGTGAAGCTTGCAATTTAATGTTATGATTATAATGCAATTAAATGCAAAGGTGCAAGCGAGCTGGAGAAGAACGATGAAAATAATTCCTGGAGAAGGGGAACAAGGGGGACAAAGGACAAACACAAAAATCTCCAAACACAGCTAGGTGACTGGTGCGCGACCGAAAAAATCCGCCTGGTCCGGGTATTGAACCCGGGACCTCTCCATTACAAGTGGAGCGCTCTACCAACTGAGCTAACCAGGGGTTAGACGGTAGTAGAGCAAACGGGTTTTATCAGCTGCCACCACTCTTACACCAACAAGGGTGAAGCTTGCAATTTAATGTTATGATTATAATGCAATTAAATGCAAAGGTGCAAGCGAGCTGGAGAAGAATGATGAAAATAATTCCTGGAGAAGGGGAACAAGGGGGACAAAGGACAAACACAAAAATCTCCAAACACAGCTAGGTGACTGGTGCGCGACCGAAAAAATCCGCCTGGTCCGGGTATTGAACCCGGGACCTCTCCATTACAAGTGGAGCGCTCTACCAACTGAGCTAACCAGGGGTTAGACGGTAGTAGAGCAAACGGGTTTTATCAGCTGCCACCACTCTTACACCAACAAGGGTGAAGCTTGCAATTTAATGTTATGATTATAATGCAATTAAATGCAAAGGTGCAAGCGAGCTGGAGAAGAATGATGAAAATAATTCCTGGAGAAGGGGAACTTTTACAGATGAACGCGGGTGGTATTTATAATTATGATGCAATTAAATGCAAAGGTGCAAGCGAGCTGGACAAGAACGATGAAAATAATCCCTGGAGAAGGGGAACAAGGGGGACAAAGGACAAACACAAAAATCTCCAAACACAGCTAGGTGACTGGTGCGCGACCGAAAAAATCCGCCTGGTCCGGGTATTGAAACCGGGACCTCTTCATTACAAGTGGAGCGCTCTACCAACTGAGCTAACCAGGGGTTAGACGGTAGTAGAGCAAACGGGTTTTATCAGCTGCCACCACTCTTACACCAACAAGGGTGAAGCTTGCAATTTAATGTTATGATTATAATGCAATTAAATGCAAAGGTGCAAGCGAGCTGGAGAAGAATGATGAAAATAATTCCTGGAGAAGGGGAACAAGGGGGACAAAGGACAAACACAAAAATCTCCAAACACAGCTAGGTGACTGGTGCGCGACCGAAAAAATCCGCCTGGTCCGGGTATTGAACCCGGGACCTCTCCATTACAAGTGGAGCGCTCTACCAACTGAGCTAACCAGGGGTTAGACGTTAGTAGAGCAAACGGGTTTTATCAGCTGCCACCACTCTTACACCAACAAGGGTGAAGCTTGCAATTTAATGTTATGATTATAATGCAATTAAATGCAAAGGTGCAAGCGAGCTGGAGAAGAACGATGAAAATAATTCCTGGAGAAGGGGAACAAGGGGGACAAAGGACAAACACAAAAATCTCCAAACACAGCTAGGTGACTGGTGCGCGACCGAAAAAATCCGCCTGGTCCGGGTATTGAACCCGGGACCTCTCCATTACAAGTGGAGCGCTCTACCAACTGAGCTAACCAGGGGTTAGACGGTAGTAGAGCAAACGGGTTTTATCAGCTGCCACCACTCTTACACCAACAAGGGTGAAGCTTGCAATTTAATGTTATGATTATAATGCAATTAAATGCAAAGGTGCAAGCGAGCTGGAGAAGAATGATGAAAATAATTCCTGGAGAAGGGGAACAAGGGGGACAAAGGACAAACACAAAAATCTCCAAACACAGCTAGGTGACTGGTGCGCGACCGAAAAATATACGCGTTTGAGCATTTGACCGCAGCGTGACATGAATGAAAACGAACGAAAGGCTTGGCATGCTACGGGTCACCGTCTACGCAGACAAGCACCCACCAGAGCTTCTCCCCAATCAACATCATTCACCACGTGGAGGTGCGGTTTTTTTTATATACCCGGATGAAAAAACAGCATGTTACAAAAAATAAACGGCTTGCCAACGTGGAAAAGGTAAAACGAAAAGGAGCATCAGCCCTGAAAGGCATGGAAATTGAAAAGTTTCAAGGGTAGGTTGGAGCATTTGAAGGAACGTCTCGACAAGTGCATTGTTGTATTGCTGGATGGAAAAATAAAATATTTGATTTCATTTGATTGGGCGGAAAGTGCTTTAAAGGTAACTAAAATTCGAAGGTGAAAAAAAAAAAAAACACACGATTTCGTAAAAATAAGTTTAGGTTTCTTTTGGGTTCCCCTCGTACATCGTAATTGTAAAATTCCCAATGGCGTGTGGTTTAAGCTATATAGGGCACACTGGAAGATGCATCAGTGATCGGGTCCGCGAGCATGCCGCTTCAAATAGATCCACACCGTCAGGGAATTTGGCTGTACATTGGAGCAGATGCTCTTGCGCCCCTTTATTTGACAGCACTTGAATTTCGTCACGCGAGCTTCATGAGGCATCTGAGATTAAAGGCCGGTTCACAGATGCAGCGAAGTGCTAATGTAGCGTTTCTCACGTGCGGTCCGCTACTTATTGTCTGCCATGAACATCAGTATTGACGGTGCGGCACAAAGCTGCTGAACGCTCCCGTCAGCACGCGCTTAGCGCGAGGTCAGCGCTACGCTTGTAGCGCTCCGCTACATGTGTGAACAGGCCTTAAGAGTAGGGGTGAAAAATGCATCAGCGATACTTATCTGGCTTTATCTGCGGATGAGTTTAAATATTTAAAACCTGGGCTGGGCGGAGACTAACCTGACGTGTTATGCCTGATGGTGTGCTCCCGTTGTTATATAAGTTTGTTCGTTTTTTCTAATAAATTCAGCTGAGAGTGCGCCCTGTGTCGTTGTTATTCTACTCTTGGTCCTTGTTCCTTCGGCGCTTATTTCCCATGATGTACGAACTGGCCCATCTAAGCATTTTATTGTAATTAGGGTTACATGTTTTCGGAGTTAATTTCTTTTTCGAACTCGGGGGATTGTTTTTTTGTTTTCTTTTCCCCACAAGTTATATATTTTTGGTTATAACTTAATCAATTTACTCAAAAACACCGAATATGTGGGAAAAAATACCACCGAATTACAACCCGCGGTCTTGCTCCCCGGTGGTCGCGGCGTGAAGCCACCAACCACCTCGCCTCCCTCGTAGGATGGAGGGATGTTTGGCGGACGTGTGTTGCGCGTCTCGGCCACCGGGAAGCAGGACCGCTGGCGCATGAGATGCGCTCCGATAAGAAACTGAAACATAGGAACGCGTTCATGTTGAACGGTTTTACGGAACGCCGTAAAATGCCCTGGCCCCTGCCTTTTATCTTTCTAAAAAGAGTTGAGTAGGGTACGTTGTTGGGCTAGTTGGTTCATCTTAGTAAAACTTATAAACTATCGCAAAAAAGACAAGGACTAGAAGTATACAGGATAGCGCCTGTCTCCTGTATACTTCTTGTCCTTGTCTTTCTTGAGCTATTTTATATGTTTTACCAGAAAGAGTTGATTTTTGATGTTTTCGATGATGCTTAGCAAAGTTTCTCAGTGAAATTATATGCTTATTTAAAGTTAATTACTAGAATTTAGGTAATTATTTTGCCAATTAGTAAGTTTCTGCAATCCTTGACGTCCGCTAAGGCTGGTAGTTTGTTTCCGCAAGGAGTTTCTTTTTGTCTCGAATAGCATATTTTTATAAACTTTCGAAATCTTCCAGTATATGAAAATAATATAGGACTATAGCTTCAGTTGTCGCACGTCTGCTTCCGATGCCTCCTCGTCGATGCTGATGCGAATATACGTCTTCTATCTTTCTCTTATTTTCCGACTTTAGAGGGACACTTACCTGATCTTGACCGTTTTGTTTTACGGTTGCCTTCAAGCAGCAGAGGAACGCCAGACATTGCTCATTTCAGAAGTATACTGATAAGTTTTTTGGGGCACATCAATCGATTGAATAGAACACAACCCGATCGTGGCTCAAGAGAGGACAGAAAAGCGCTCCAGTATTTTACTTCAGAGGCCTCGCGTGCCAAAGAGACCGTTAGTTTTTACTACGATGAGTGTTAAGCCTAACAAGGGGGGGGGGGGGGGAGGAGGGAAGAAAAAGAGAAAGTGACCTTTTAATAGACAGTTTTAGTGGACCGTACGCTATAGCTTTGCGTACGCAAGGAGATTGCGGGTCGTGAGTGCACATTGCGCAGAACGCAATAGAAGGGCTCGAGAGATCTCGGACCCAACGAGAGCGACAGTTTTAAGATGGCGGTTGCCTCGACTGGCGCAGCAAGGGTGACGTGGTGTTTTCGAAGTTCTGTGTTACGTGAAATTGCGTGGTGTTCAGCTCGGCGATTCTTTCTGGGACCTACAGCGGTCGAATCAGATCGCCCTGCAGCTGAAGGAGTGCACAGTGGAAATTTTCGCCGCTCGCAGTGTACGTCGACGCTGCGATCTGCTCAACGCTAAGCCCATTCCCACAGTTCATCGCCGACGGACGAACGACTCTAAAAGAAATCGCCGAAGTTCTCGCTACGCACTGGATTGTTTGTTTTTGTTTGTTTTTGTTTTTTGTTTTTAAATTTCATTCCACGATAGCATTGATAAAAGGTGCCGTTTCCACGGGACGACTGACGGAGGCTCCGTGATCGAATTTGGCTACGCGCTCGTACTTGCAGCCTCTGTACCCCGCAGGAAAGTGCGCTTGAAGAGGCAGCTGTGGCTTGGTTTAATCTGAAATAAAATGATTGGACACTTTTTCTTTTTCAATGTTTCTTTCCAGGAGCATGGTTGCGCTATAAGCACGCGGGATTCTACGGCTCTAGCAAATTTAACCAAGATCATGCGCAGTGTTCGCTCGAAAACGTAACGCACAACTAAATTCGGTCCGAGCAGGTCATTTTTAGCGTACGCTATATTATTGCGTATTGCGTACGCAAGATCCAGCAACGCTATACTAAAACTGTCTAATATCCGCGTTCGATCGGATGGTCATATTCGGTTCTCAACATATGTTTCGTTTTTTGTTTTTTTTTCGGTTGACGCATGATTTTATTTTACGGCGCAAAAAACAACAACAAAAAAAAACATCAACCCAAATTGTTGATAAAAAAGAAAAATCTGGACAGTACATTGACCTTTTAGGCTACATAAACGGTACTTTTAAAAACGTATTGTAACAAAAAGTTTAATTTTTAGTAATTCACAACTTCTAAAAATATTTTTGTTGAATACAGTATATTACTACGGCTATTTAGGAAAGGTGTCGGTCGAAAATTAATTTTTTTTTTTTGGAAATTGACGATGTTTTTTTTTTTGCTTTATTATTCTTTTACATCCTTTTTTTATGAACAAAAAAAAATCAAAACAATCCTCGCACCTGAAGTTTGAAAACAAACTTGTCTCACTCGCGGTGCTCGAAATATCGCGATTTTAAGCAAATATCCACAATCTTCGAGAGGCTGTCGCTCGGGACAGCCTTTTCCGCGTATATATACGATTCGATTTGCGACAGACAACACTAAAAAGCACGATTTTCGCGTTCGGAACTACCGAAGCAAGTGCAAGTTTCAAGGAAGGCGGCGGAGGAACGTTTACCACGGGACAATATGGCTCTTCGAGCACAGTGATGTGCGACATCGACGCGCTGACGATACTTGCGAGCGGTGCAATGTCCAAACCCGCTTGTCACAGTACGTATTCTCTACGCGTTCGGGAGTCGGCTGCAAAAAAGCGAAGGATTTTCATCCTCCCTCGGACCACACCGAAAAAGAGCAGGAGCCCCGAGTGGGTTCTTTCTCTCGACGCTTTCGTCAAAACGCGCCGCATATCAGATGCAGACTTACGCACGTTTCCACCGTTTACGAAAATCCCAGTCCAATGTGCTAAATCACAGTCAGCGGCCTGCGCTCGCTCGCAATAGACATTTCGCTACATTACACAAGCATCAAACAAAAACATTGGGAGCGTAGTGACACAAGCTGGGCGCGTTCGGATTATCTGTATTGAACGTTTGAAGTAAACAACCAAATAAAGACGTCAATGAACACGCGTGCAAAGTGCCATTTGTTTTGGATTTTTACTTTAGAATAGTTACCGCTGCAAGGAGACAGTACGCGCATGCGCGTGTAACTACACTCGCGCACGCCCCTTGAGCTTGGGTTATTTAGCAAACAGGCCTATTGCGGCCTTAACAGACAAACACAGCAAGGAGTATACGGAGTATTCACTGGCGGCCATATCCGTGTGCCTTGCTGCTAAGCGCGTGCTGACGGCGAGCTTCCGCAGTCCTTTTAGAGCGTGCATTTAGCACCATCAAGGTTGCCGGTCTTAGCAGGCTATTAATGTGAGCTCGTTCTGAGCATGCGCTCTAAACATCGCCCTCAAATATGGCGTCCAGTGAATACTTCCTATAGACGATTGCAAGCATGGCACCTCACTAGAGAGATATGCGTGCAAGCATGTGCAGCGTGCGCGTGAACGCATAGCTTTGAGAAGCTTCTGATTGCAGGCACTTGCTCGCACGAGCAGAGACACATGGC